>NC_030424.2:22802500-23060000 GCF_001660625.3 Ictalurus punctatus | reverse complement strand
AAACAGAAAGGAAATGATTTGTGCATGTCACATTTGCAGCGTTAAACCTGAATGATTGAAGGTCAGGACTACAGAGCTGGGAACACTACGTCTTACTCATAACCCATTGGACATGAGAGGCAGAGACTGGCACATCGCCCAGAGAGTATTCTAGTACCTATTAGGAAGTCATTCATTTCTACAGCGCCTTTAAAAAAATAATAAAATACACAGCACTTCCTAAAGTAAACATTCTGTCAAGATGAAAAGCAGACAAGGTCATAAACGGCAGGTTTGTGAAGGAAAAAAAAAACATGTCTTTCAAACACATACAGAGGGCACAGGTGTACAAGTGTACCTACACACACACAAACACATCTACACACTCACACATTTTCTATATACTCTGTATACACCGACCAGCCATAACATTAAATCCACCCGCCTAATATTGTATAGATCCCCCTTTGTGACGCCAAAACTGCTCTGACCCAGCATGGACTCGATAAGACCTCTGGAGGTGTGCTGTGGTATCTGGCATCAAGATGTTAGCAGCAGATCCTTTAAAGTCCTGGACTTTCTTTTGGACTTTAAGATCGAACTTTTTCTTCCAGCACACAATTTTGCCCTTATCAAAGTCGCTCAGATCCGTATGCTTGGAGAATTTTTCCTGCTTCCAACACATCAACTTCAAGAACTGATTGTTCAGATTGTTCGCGCGGCCTGATATGTCCCACCCCTTGACGGGTCTTATTGTAACGAGATAATCAGCGTTATTCCCTTTTACCTGTAAGTGATTTTAACGTGATGGCTGATCGGTGTATATTTCAATTTGACCTACATGCTCACATGTATGAATTATTCAGAAAACACTGCATGAAAATGAATTCAAACGATTGTAATTGTAATATCAAATGCTTGTGTGCGCCATCGTGGGAAAATAATCAATGACACAATGGTGTGATACAGCCCGAAACAAAGCGGAGTCACTGTCGCCACCCCGAAGTCGATTATTTTCCTATAAAAGCATGCCCTTAAGTGTTTGACTTTTCGTACACCGCAGCCAAAAAATAAACATTTCCATTATTAAAGAATGATATGTACTTTTCAATAGTTCCATTTATGGTTGTGAAAAGGCAAAACAAAACGAATTATTTTGTGTTATCACTTACGCTAGAGCAGCTACAGTATATGTAAACTTTCTTTCTCTCACCTGCCTTTCTTCATATGCTTTTGAAGTTAATAAGACATGCAGGTTTTCCTATGGGGTTTCAATGTTATACTTTTTGCCTCTTCATAGAAAACATCACAAAACATCATTTTTTAAATGATAGTTATTTACTGAAGCAAAAAAACTTATCAAATAATAACTGGGCCTGTGTGAAAATGTATTTTCCCCTGTAGTTACTAATTTCCCAAATCTACGAAACTGCATTCATAATCAATTCTGCATTCAGCTGGATCAAATCAACACTTAAATAGAACTTTTCCAATAGTATGCAGTTGGTTAAAAGGTCTTACCCAGTAACAAAATATTTAAAGAAATTCCAGAAATGATGAGGAAGAAGGTGATTGAAATGCATCAGTCTGGGAAGGGTTACAAAGCTATTTCAAAGGCTCTGGGACTCCGAAGAACCACAGTGAGCCGTTATGTCCAAATGGAAAAACTTTACACAGTAGTGAACCTTCCCAGAAGTGACCAGACCTTCCAAAATTCCTCCAAGAGCATGCAACGACTCATCCAGGAAGTCACAAAAGAACCAAGGACAACATCAAAGAACCTACAGGCCTCTCTTGCATCAGTAAAGGTCACTGTTCATAACTCCACTATCAGAAAGACACTGGGCAGAAAAGGCATCCATGGAAGAGAGGTGTGATGAAAACCACTGCTAACCCAGAAGAACATTAAGGTTCATCTGAATTTTACCAAAACACATCTTGATGATCCTCAAACCTTTTGGGGGAATGTTCTGTGCATTGATGAGTTGAAAGTGGAACTGTCTGGAAGACAGGGGTCCCGTTACATCTGGTGTAACACAAACACAGAATTCCACAAAAAGAACATCATACCTACGGTCAAGCATGGTGGTGGAAGTGTGATGGTGTGGGGATGCTGTGCTGCTTCAGGGCCTGGGCAACGTGCAATAATTGAGGGGAAACATGAATTCTGTTCTCTACCAGAAAATCCTAAAGGAGAATGTTTGGTCTTCAGTTTGTAAGTTGAAACTCAAGCACAACTGGATTATGCAGCAAGACAACGATACAAGCGTAGAAGTAAATCCAAGTCCTAGAAGTAAGTGAAAGTCTGATCTCCAGTTATCGGAAGGGTTTGGTTGCAGTTATTGCTGCTAAAGGTAACACAACCAGATTTTAAGTTTACAGGGGCAGTTAGTTTTTCACATGGCTGATAAGTGTTGGATAACTTTATTTTTTTTTTGCTTCAATAAAATAAAAATAAAAAATAAGGACAGGGGAAATACTTTTTCACAGCACTGTATAAGCATCCGTTTCCGGATAAATGCCGATGATGTGTGGTGTGATTCCTAAACCAGTGGCAGGATGTGTTTTCAAGGCTTCTACTGAGTTTTCCAGCTTCACATTACTGAGACAGAAAATGTAGTCAGGTGGTGTGTAAAGTTACAGTTGAATCAGTACACATCTAACTCATTCTTGCCCTCGAGGCAACGTCTCGGAGAATACACGGTGTGATGTCGAGGCTTTGTAAACGGCCCGCATGTAAATATTTGAATAAAGAAGTCAAGATGCCTCGAGGCCCGGTTTGTAAAGGTTACTTTTATCCTCAACAACAGTACAACACTACTCCTGGCCTCTGGCGCAGCGTGTCAAAGATTTTCATGTATAACCTTACCTCTTTTATGATTTCCACAAATGATAGCTTTTATTAAATGATCATACACCCGATAATTTGTGAAGTAATGCTCTAGGGGGACGAAATGACACATAATGCATGTGCGCACCTGCAAATGTGTCCCGCTGCTGCTTATTGTAGAGGAATCAGAACGGGACTGGGAGAGAAATGGCACAAGTGGGTGGTGGGAATGTTAAAGGTAAAGAGAATTTAATCACATTATATGAGCACAATGACGGGGAGCAGTGTGATATTAGCTTATGTAAGGTCCCGTCAATGGGCCGATTTTCCAGCATTCACAGACGGAAAGTGCTTTAATGAAGGTATTAGGGGTGAAATGAGCGGAGGAAGTGATTCCTCTTTTATCATTTTCCCTCAGCTGTAAGTGTACAGTGTATGGATCGTTCATGAGGGCCTTTCCTCCCTGTATTCATCCATCTCTCTCCCTCTTTCTCTCTCTCTCTCTCTCTCTCTCTCTTCGTCACACACACTATACTCCTGTATCTTGCTCTCTCATGTCCCCTTGACAGGCGCCTCATGACTACCAAATGAATTAGTCATTCCGGTACCTTCCGTTGCAGATCCCAGCCAAATCTGCCACTAATTCCATTAATATTCATTAAAAATTAAGCTTAATTGCATGTCTTTAAAAAGCCCCGTGCCCCTTACTGCCCTGAAGCGCTGCAGGACAGCCATTTCTGATTTCCACTGGGCAGCTCAGCTCTTCGCCTGTCAGCAAGCAAGGGACTGCGGTGCCCTCTGTTTTTTCCTGAGATGCTCCTTCTGCGTGTGTGTGTGAGAGAGAGAGAGAGAGAGAGAGAGAGAGAGAGAGATAGTACGAAAACAGCTCAGGCTGAAACTGAGGAAGAGTGAGACTGACACGCGACGAGACACAAACATGCGTATTTCACACATGAAAGGCAAAGGAGCGATGGGAACGCGACGGAGTGCCGCGGCGCCAAAGCCGGCGTGCTGAGACGACACGTCGACCGCTCTCATCTCGCATTCAGAGCGGCGGCGCTCCTATTGAATGGCATATTTTTAGTGCGTCGCGCATTTAAGGGAGCAAAGGATGCGGGAAAAGTGGAGAGTTTAAAAATACAAATATGCGTCTGAAGAGAACGGAGCATCGGCGTCGGAGTGCGAGTGAGACGCCTGATAAGCAGGAGAGAGAGATTTAGCCCATTCATATTCATCCTCACGCTCCCTGGGTGTCATTAAACCAGACAACAATGCCACTTCAAATTGGGCTTTTATAATTAAAGCAATCAGAGAGTTGCCCAATATTACTGGGTGTCGAGAGGATACGAAACGAAAGGGGGGAGTAAAAAAAAAAAAGAAATCGCCGTGACTTATTAAGTCAGCAGTGTTGGGGGATTGAGGTCTTCAAAATATGAAATGACACGTCGATATAACCTGGCTCTGCTGCAAGAGAAAGATTTTAAATGACTTGATAAACAAACTGTGTACTGAAGTAACATCCCCTCCTGCCAGACTCGCATTTGTTGTATTGATCCAGAGCTGTCAAATTGGCATACGCATATGCAGCATTTGTCAGATTAAGAGATTTCTGCTTCAATTTACATAAGCTGTCTATTACGTTCCACACTGACTACAAAGTCCTGCTTATGGCATTTAAACCTCGGAATGCTTCAGCAGCTGTGTATCTTACTGAGTTCCTGGAGCAGTATAGCCCATGCTGAGCACTTTGCTAATCAGACTCTTGAGGATCTCAAAGATAGTTTTTCTTACATCGCATCTAAAACCTGGAATAGTTTAACAGAAAGCACTCGATAGCTCAATTTTCACAGATTTGAGTTATTTAGTTGGTTCATTAACGAGTATGTAAAGTAGGGTTAGCTAATTGGATCGAATCAGTGTATTATATTAAGAAAGCTCTTCCACGTGAATGAATGAATGAGGTGACGTTTTTGTTCTTTGACGCTACAAAGTATTAAGATAACCACGTCAAGAATTATAACTAGGACAAGTTAAACAAGTAGGTTAAACTATCTGTACATTTCAAATGACAGTAAAGCATAATAAATGAATTTAAATGTGTAATGTAATCTTTGTGTAGAATCAGTATAAACCATCCATCCGTTTTCTATACCGCTTATCCTACACAGGGTTGTGGGCGGAGCTTGGAGCCTTTCCCAGGGAACTTGGGGCACGAGACGGGGGATACCCTAGACGGGGTGCCAACCCATTGCAGACACCCATTCACACACTGTGGACGATTTGGAAATGCTAATCAGCCTACAACGCATGTCTTTGGACTGGGGGAGGAAACCGGACTACCTGAAGGAAACCCCCGAAGCGCAGGGAGAAAATGCAAGTTCCGCCCACCAAGGACGAAGGCAGGACTCAACCCGCCAACCGCAGTGGTGCGAGGAAAACGTGCTAACCACTACGCCACCGTCTAACCGCATAACCGGACACAATATCTCAATGATTGCAGTACATACACTCATTAAAACCTGTACGTCTTGAAGAAAATACAGCGTACCAGTCAATAGTCCTCCTCTCACTAGTGTAGACGTGTGCACTCCTCTGGGTCACCTTAATGGCTACATCTGTACTGCCGTGTTCCAATACAATGTCTCACAGATTGGATTCTTAACCAAGCAATCCCCCTGACCTTTTACACGGAGCAGGTACAATAGTGACCCACTTCCCCCTGGAGATAACACACACCTCTTGACTCATGCCCGGAGCACGTCGAGAATAAAATCACATCATCACGTCACGGTCCCCTGTGCACGCGCCTGATAAAGAAACAATTGCAGCTCTTTCCGCTGTAATGCTTGTGCGTTTCTGTTCGTCCCGATCACGGGGCTCCTTGCTCGTCTCTGAGAGAAGAGGAGTCCTGAGGAGTCCCGAGTCACGACTGTGCGCAAAGGACAGGACGTTATGACTAATTACCCACACTTTCCAACAGGAAGCGCTTCACGTCACGCAAGACTAGAAAATGGGCGCCGAATAATGTTTGAAAATCCTAAGTCTGGGGTGCGTAGACGCAACATCAAGCTAACAAAATGAAATTTAGCCCCTATTCAGCTAACATTTCCTAAATGAGGCCCCAGAGGAGAGCAGCTTGAAGCGCAACCCGCTTTCAGCTCCCTGCTTGATTAAGACTGGACAAACAATCAGAATTTGCATATGAAATGCATCGCAAAACAAATAAACATGCCTCTAGAAGCAGAGCAAATCCACACTGCAATTAGCAGGTGGCAGTTTGCAGAAGGAAATGAAGAAAAACAGAAAGAGAAGAACAAAAATCCTTCTATCAATCATCTTGCTTGAAGATTTTTTTTCTCTCCCTCCAGCCAATGGAAGCAGAGAGCTCGTTACCATGCGCTGTGTCGCATGGCAATCCGGCAGGACATTTAGAGGACTCTGATAAACTATGCCATTTAAAAGGTTATGACAATTAAAAGCAGCTCACGCAAATTACAGCGCCTGGACCTTTCACACGGATGGATCGCTCTTATCGCCTGGCGCCAAGCTCTCGGCACCGCATGCCCTCTATTTCCTGCTGCCTCCTCCTGCTCCCTCCGTCTCGCCTTCCCCTGCCCCTCTCCACTTCCTTCTCACTCCCCCCTCCCAGTTCAGGATGCTTTTATTATCCTGTTAATTAAGCCTGCTCTTAGCTAATATTCAAATGCTGACCAATTAATGACATTGAACTTTGGATGGTATTGCCTTTCCTCCCCGGTGCCGAGGTAGCAGCATCCTCGTGCTGCCTCCCCCTGTCTGCTATCCTGGGGTTTTGATTAAAAACACTGGCTCGGGGAGGATGATACGGCCGGGCGCCGCTGCCATTGCCACACCGTTTTAATTAACCTTGTGTGGTTTGAATACGGGAGGAAAGACGTCACAATGCGCAACTGTAAGGGGTAAGCAGACAGAGGCTGACTCAAAATAGTATGTCACTACACTCGAAATGTAATGTATGTTCACAGTCTATCTTTACGCATACCTATAAAGCAAGGACATTAAACAAAATGGCCTCCTGATTTAATCTGGTGTGAACCCATGTTTCATAGTGCAGTCTGGAGTTTGATTTACACGGGATATTTGGGCTGCAGAAGCAGAAAAAGGACCAGGATGAATCAGGGAGGTTCGGAGGTTGAAAGGAGCCACAGCAGTAGAAGTATGTCAGGATCTGGCACCAACATTACATCAAGCAGCAGGCGTACATGTACGTGTCTCCAGAATAAGGAAATCAACAAAAAAAATTGAACTTAGAAGCATTCAAGCGGTCTTAAAATATCTTAGGTATCTGACATCAGCAGCAACATGTCATCAGGATCAGGCTGGAGTCTCAGCAAAGGCATCTCCATAATATTAAACCATACTAAAGACTACAGAATCAAAGCAGGAGCCTAAAAGATCTCCGGAGACAGTACAGTACTGTAATTTGATTGGCTTACATCCTGCACAGCTAGTCCTTTAGATATTGCGAATTACTCCACAGCGATCATATGTGAAGGTTGAATCCTAACACACGTTTTCAAAAAGTCTCATGAAGTCTTTTTAAACCGCTGCTCGTGTAACACACAGCAGCAGTTGAACGCACTTGGAGGAGAGCGCTAACTGCCCTCTTCCTCATTCCCTTCCACTAAAATATGCATGCGCAATGTAGATACAAAATCAGGAATGGTATTTTCAAACAGGTTTAATAAGTGAAACATCAGCTGACACACTACTTTAATGACAATTAAGACTAGCATTTAACAGTTAAACTGATTTAAGCTAGCTTATATTGTAACAGACTAGGCCTTGACATGTAATGTTATTAACTTCTGGTTCTGTTGTTAAACCTCTCGGACTGGGGTTGTTTATGTAGGCAGTTTAGTTAGTTCCTTTATTTAGAAAGGAAAGGGTTGTTACAGATTTTCATAGATTTACTCTCTCTGGGATAGTTAGTGAAGTAATGAGCAATTGCTTGTTTAAAAACATCGACAGTGAAAACAACTTTTAAAGGATGCGGCTGTGGATCAGATGGTAGAGCGGGTTGTCCACTAATCGTAGGGTTGGCGGTTCGATTCCCGGCCCACATGACTCCACATACCGAAGTGTCCTTGGGCAAGACACTCAACCCCAAGTTGCTCCCGATGGCAAGTTAGCGCCTTGCATGGCAGCTCTGCTACTGTTGGTGTGTGAGTGTATGTGTGAATGGGTGAATGAGACACAAAGTGTAAAGCACTTTGGATAAAAGCGCTATATAAATGCAGACCATTTACCATTTAAAGGTGACTGGAAAGAGACGTAAGCAGTTATTCCAAGTTTAAAACTGATATATGATCTGTTCAGAGTTTGTACCATTAGTGGTAACATAATGTTTCCTCCTACTGTCCAAAAACATGCATGTCGGCAGATTGCCTATGCTAAAATGCTCCAAGGTGTGAAGGAGTGTGTGAATCTGTGTGTGCACTGGACTGGTCTCCTATCTGGTCTGAGTTCTACCTCATCGTGCCCAGTGTTTTCGGGTACTGGCTTGGGACTCATCGCAAGCCTGATCAGGACGCAGAAGACGAATGGACGAATGCATGAGAAAAGCAAAGGAGAATTAAACGTAAATGTTAATGTAAAAACTGTGTGCAGTTTAACAAAGCAATCAATAATAAATAGAACGTTATGAAGGAAGAGTAAAAATAAATAAATAAATAAATCGAAACATAAAAAACCCGGCAGATTTCCTGCACCTGCACAACCTTCAGTAAAAAGAACAGTCTGATTGGTTTAACGCTGACAGTATGGTGATGCACCGTGTCAAATGAATTATTCCACCACTCACTCTTTAGTTGGTGGAGACTCGGATCCAGCGTTTGTTAGATTACACCGGACAATGGATTTCTCCTGGCTTTCTGACAATTTACTCGTCCATTTCAGTCTGGTTTTGTGTATAATTCTCCACATTCCATGTTTCCCTGTTTTACTGCTCAGTGTTTGCTATCCATTAAAACCTCGAGCCTTTGTATCATCACCCCGTGCGTGAGATCTTGACAGCTGGAGTGTGAGTAATGCATTTTGACTCGGGGTTGCGCATTTACTTGAAGTACTAGAACACAACAAGCTTATATCTGAAAGGACTTCATGCCTGAAGCCAAAAGCGTGGTTTATGGTGTATGGTTTGAAGATTCATGTCTAAAACAAGACAAGCATTTTTTTTTTTGTAGGACTTGCTCAATATATGACACTGATCAAGACCCTGTCATACAATCAGAAGCTGAACAAAACAGGTAATGATGTTCCTTGCATCGCAAAAGCTTAATGAAATGCGTCTCGAGCGCCCGTCTGTTCATGTGATTGCCACGACTACAATAAGAGGACGCTTCTCAGGGAAGCCTACCTGTCATCAGAAAAAAAAAAGGCTGTCACTTCGTTTTTGTGGACTGTTGATGATTATTTTTTTTTTTAAGCTGACGCAACACTTCTCATTGCCGAGAACTCGTGTACGTTTGAGCGCTGACAGCTGAGGCTGCGAGTGAAGGAAAAAGTAAGGACACTCTCAAAGAGGTGGCTGATGCATGATGTGTGAGGAAGCCTGTGACAAGACATGGCAGCGCTCAGATAGCAGACGCGTACAAACACAAAGTCACTTTGTGAATTCAAACGCGCCGAACATGTCAGAGACTACTCTCGTGGAAGCTCTGTGATTCCCGAGCGCCATGCCGAGCTGGACATATGAACTCAGGAACAAAGCTGCCCTATTCCACCTCTTGGTTGCTTCCTGCCTCTGGCTATCGCTCGTTTTCTTTCTGTGTCTGCTCGGTACGGCCAAAAATAGTACAGCAAGGGCTGCAGAGGCCATCGATACGTCAATCAGGGGAGAAAAAAAAAGCCAAAGACTCTGGGTTTTTGCAGAGGAACAGTATTAAGACGGTAGCTCATATGGACACTGCAGAAAATGATACAATTAAACAGAGCCATAATGTTACATCAATGTCAATACAAGTTCATTAATAATCAATACACTGAAAATATAATAATTCAAATAAAGCTTGATTACATAACTGAGTGGATTATACGACTAATTATGATGAATTATGAATTTCTTTCCCCACTGGAATAAAATTACTGACATTTCACCGCAAGCACATGATACAGAGAAAAAGTCAGCACAGAGAGAGAGCATAGCAGAAATCAATACCTCAAAATGGAAGAGTTTGGCTGTGTGTGGAGCTTCACAGTAGAGATAAGAGTGGCCTCAGAAATAAACCTGTACCTGGCTTTCAATTCACACACGCAGCTTCCCGTGAAGATAAAGAAAGAAAGGTCAGGCTAAAAGCAGAGCGCCTTCACACAGCCCAGCGGCTCTTTGGAGAAAAGCTCCTAGTCCCCTGGCCAAGGCAGGGCTAACCTAATGTCTAATCTGGCCCAGCGCAATAGAAAGGAAAAAGCCACATTCCATATCAAGCTCTCTTAAGAGGTTGACTTTGGGAGAAAAGAGGAGAAAAGTTTAGCACATCTGCTGAACCAATCCAGGAGATCAATAAGGATGTTTCTTAGCTCTTAGCAGCCCAAGCTCTTATAAACTTCTCGAGTGATGAATCCAGTGCTATAACCCATGCAAAACATACTTTTATTGTACCATTATGCATTCAGGGCCATGAAAAAAAGGAGACATTAAAAAGGTCTGGGGCAAATGAAAACTTGTCAGAGATTGAACCAATGAGCAGGGAGCCAGCCTACTACCACCCCACACACCCAATTCATCCACCCAGTGAGAGATATGAAGAAGACGCTGAAGTTTCAAAATCACAACCTCCATGACAAGTGTGGCACGAAAGAAGCCCTTCAGAGCAACCTATAAAATTATAGTTCCTGAACTTTGTCAAGTATCATCAGAGCTACACTTGAATTTTCATTTGGTGGTAAGTCTAATGAAACCATGTGCGCATTTGTCCAAATAAAGGAACTACATCCAAGGAATGCCTACTGTAAATGATGCTGGATCATTGCTGCTTTAGGACTCTATATGGAACGATCATAATTTGGAGAAAACAGCGTTAACAGCATCCATGGGCCAAACCTGAACTGTGTCAACACTTCAGGCTGATGGAAGTAGTGTAATGGTGTGGGGAATGTTTTTTTTTTAGCACACGCCTCCCCTTAATATTGTTTGAAATATCATTTGAAAGCCAAAGCCTGTATGTGTATTATTGTTGACCAAATGTGCCACAATTTGGCGGCTGTGACTCAGGTGGTAGAGCGGGTTGTCCACTAATCGTAGGGTTGGCGGTTCGATTCCCGGCCCACATGACTCCACATGCCGAAGTGTCCTTGGGCAAGACACTGAACCCCAAGTTGCTCCCGATGGCAAGTTAGCGCCTTGCATGGTGGCTCTCCAACCATTGGTGTGTGAGTGTGTGTGTGAATGGGTGAATGAAACACAGTGTAAAGCGCTTTGGAAAAAAGCACTATATAAGTGCAGACCATTTATGTATGGTTCACATAGGCAAACTATGGAACTGTCTTGGCCCTGAGGACAGTACCCTCCCATGCCCTGCTGGCTTTGGAACCGCTAAGGTGAAAAAAGCGCTATATAAGTGCAGACCAGACCAGATCAATTTTCATTCCAATTCCAGCATGATAATGCACTATGTCACGAAGCGCAAGTTGTCTCAAACTGGTTCCGTTAAGCGACCTCCCCAGTCACCAGATATGAATCCAATAGAGCACCATTGGTTCGTAGCAGAAAGAGGTATTCAGAGCATGAATGTGCAGCAGACAAATCTGCAGCAAGTTATGTGATGTGGTCATCTCATTGGAATGTTTCCAACACCTTGGGGAATCCATGCCACAAAGAATAGAGGTTGTTCTGAGAGCAAACAGTGGATCTTACTCAGTATTAGTACGGCGTTTCTAATAAAGTGGCCAGTGAGTGCAGATCTGTATATACAGAATAACTCATTCAATACCAGTCAACCATTTAAATCCCATTTTTGACTGCAGATGTATTTTATAAAGAGCATCTACCATAAAATTTACAATCTGCTCCCAACTTACAACAGTTGTCTAAAACCATTTGCCACAAAGTACCTCTATATTACTACTCCTGGGCGACAAGAACATGATCAGACACTGCAGACCAGGCATTAAGACATATAGGATGCGGATTTAGAGAGTGAAGCAGTCCACCTGATCTTCTGATTTATAGCCGGACCTTGGCAGGATCATAAAACTACTCATATAGGTCCATAATCCTCCAACACTTGTCGATATATCCACGTTTCAAAATGAGGTCTGGCTTTTCAGGCAGTGCGTGATCAAAAGGAGGGTGATGGTGGGAGATTGTCAAATATAACGCCTCCGTCATTAAACTTGATGTGATTGTGGAGTAAAACTGTCCCCTCTCCAATTGAGTCTTCAATTTGCTGGCAAACACAAAAGCAGAGGAGCAGCTAGACAGAGCAATCAGACGAACAATGTCCCATATCTGAGGTTAATGGTGGCAGAGGAGGTCTAAAAATTGGGAGGCAGACTTCCAAAATGATATATATATAAAAAAAAAAAGACTTTTCATCCCAAGCTCACCCCAAGAAGCCAGAGTAATAAACGTACTATAGAACCGACCCCCACACAAAGGGACAGTGTAATGTTTTGTTGTATCGGGGAGGGATGAAGTTGCTTTAAAGCATGATAATTCACCTCTTTCAGCTTAGAAAAAGGACAAACGCAATTGTTAACACTCACAATGGCTCACACCCAATTTGAATAAAGAGGATCAGTCCAAGGTGTTATCCAAAGGTCAAGTTTGCCTCTCTGCTCTCAGGACTCCTGTGGATAATTTACTATTCCAGAATACAAATAGCCTGGAGCCGACCTGACCTACATCAGCCTTCAAGTATGGGCAGCAAGAGCAGAGAGAGAGAGAGAGAGAGAGAGAGAGAGAGAGAGAGAGAGAGAGAGAGACAGAGAGAGAGAGAGAGAGAGAGAGAGAGAGAGAGAGAGAGAGAGAGAGAGAGAAAACGCAGAGATAAAGAGCTGGACTTGATTAATGCAATCGCCCTTTGAGTAGGAAGGCAAGGGAGCACTAGCCTGGAGTCCGGCGTTGGGAAAGAGTCGGCTGCGTTGTGAAATAAGGAGTGGCTTGGAAACAAACCTAGCATCAATATAAAAATGCTTGCAGATTTCATCAGACCGATTTCTGCTGAAGATTACACATGATGGGGAAGTTGCATGATGTCTCCAGACCCTCCTGAATGTTACCAAACTTTGCCTTGAGCTTTCCCAAAGTCCCTGTACCTCCCACTCGCTTTCCTGTGACGCCCCGGAGACTGCATTTCTGCCTCCACCGGCCAAATTCCCCTCCGTCTGCAGCTGGAGCTCAGTTAAATCAGGCAGATTCCTCTCGAGCCATGAACGATGAGAACCACATGGCCTTCTCCCAGGCTTGCAGCACAACGGCACTTCTTCACGTCGCTCCCTTTTTATCGGCATGCCTGTTTTCCCAAATGAACTACATTTCTTTGTTCGCACATAACCCGTCAGTGAGACGTAGATTAAAAGAAAAGTAATTGTTTTTTTCATAGCTAATTTGGGTAAATTAACTGAAATTAAAGCACAAATTTGAGCGTTTCCACTGGTTTAAAACAACAGATCTGCTATTAATGGGCTATTCATTTGACTGATTTTTTTTTTTTTTTTTGCATGTCTAGAAAATAAAACCACAACCCCTCAAGCCATGCCGGTGAGAGTCCAGAACCCTGAGGAGGCCAGTTCTGCCTACATGGTAGAAACTCGTGAACGATTGCAGAGCAGGAAACGGCAGAAATAGAACTCGCTCATAATCAGGACAACTAATCAGTAGTATCAGCCCACGGGCAGGCAACTCGGCAGGAGCCGCAGGGAAATAATGGGAGGACGGAGCAATGCTTTACCTGCTGAGTGGTAGTATGAGGCTGGCTGTAGGGTGCCTGCTGCTGAGGCTGCTGGGATTGCTGAGACTGGCTGTAGTACCCAGGCTGGCCCTGAGGACAGTACCCTCCCATGCCCTGCTGGCCAAAATGAGCAGGTACCTACACAGAAAAAAAAAAAACACATCATCATCGGAGATCGTCATACACTTACTTTTCAATAAAGGTACACACTAGGGATGAACGATAATATCAGTGCTTGAAGAGATTTTTTAGAATGTTTAAGATTTCTGTTAGTTCAGTATTAATATAATTTACTGCAGGTTCTAGAGAATTAGGGATGCCTGTAGTTTTGCAGAACAGATGAGTAGGTTACATTTCCATAAATATTGGAACCGTAAACACCCATAGTTTTATAATTGCTCAAGAACACATTTCTGCATCAGCCTCACTATAATACCAGTTCTAAAATGTTTCTAAATGGAGTTTAATAATATCTCATTATCACCTTATTCTTTCACTCAAACAAATCACAGTTTATTTACACCTCCTTCAGACTAATCTCAGAGGTTGTATAGGAAAATGTCATTATGATATTCTATTTTTGCCCACATCATTAAGAGCTATTCTACAATATGCCTCCATAATACCTACAGTACAAAGTCAAAACATTACAGTTTAACGGAATTTGGTATTTAAATTTAAAAATCCTTAACACACATACAGTAGGTTCTCAATCTTGGGGTCATGACCCCACATGGCGTCTCCTGAGATATAGATTGGGTCTCAGGGTACTTTTACCAACCCTAATAATAATAATAATAATAATAATAATAATAATAATAATAATAGGAGTGTAAGAATCAGAGAATTTGGATGGATTTAAAAGGTAACAGTTTAAATGAATCAGTTATAATTGTTATCCATTATAATTGATTATGACTCAATTACGATCGACCCTTAACTCAGTATCCCAGATTCTGAACAAACTTGATCAAATCTCACCATATTGTATCATATCATATTATACTGTATCACATCGCAGCAGATTCAGTGCTATTGTCAACTACCAAATCATTTACTTGTGAATCAATATATTAAATATATATAATATTTCTCATATATAATAATCTGAAGGTCAGTACAGGTATCTCCACACTATATTTACTAAGCCAGTGTAAGAAAGCAGAAATGAATATTCCACACCCCGATGTGCATGACTCTAACCCAACAAACCCAACTGTTTGTTGTTTGTGCTGCACAGGGTTCAGTGCCCTCGTGTGTATTAAATCACACAGGTTGTTTGTAACAGCCGGGATTAAATATGCAATCTCAACGACGTTGTATGATTTTAATAAGCTGCATTGCGTCACACAAGCTCAGTCCTGTCATTAGACTCTGTGAGTGCAGAATGCCTGCAGTTGTGAGCTTTTCCATGCAGCCATTTATCAAAGCATTGTTAAATGTGGAACAAAAAAGAGCACGTGTGCGCCGTTTCACTCTTGTGTGTAATGGTTGCAGGAGTGATACTGTATATGTGTAGTATAAGAAAGAAGTAATTAAGCTGATTTGTTAATAAGAAAGTAACCTATATTCTGCACACTGTCCAGTATTATACAGGGTGTCCCAAAAGTCTCTATATACAGGAGACTACAGCTATGTACACCAGCAAACATCGGTCGTGCCTTCGCTTGGTCTGTAACACTTCCAGTATTTTTTTATTTGTCAATAAGGTGACTGTTGAAGTCCATCGCAACCTTGCGACCGCGTCCTGATCCAAACATGAGAATGATTTCAATACGTTCTTCTTCTGTTAAAGGCATTCTTAAAGGCTATCTGGAAATTTTTTACATCTATATCTATCTTTCTATATACATATACTTATACTCATATGTATCATGTATATATAACTAAGTATGAAAGTTTCCCCTATGTACAGTATGGAGATTTTTGGGACACCCTGTAGAGTAATGCAAAGTAAATTTATAAAATAGCAGGCCTATAATTACTGGAATACTTTAAAAAAAAAAAAAACAATAAAAAAAAAAACCATGTAGCATTTTACCTGCCTTCCTTTTCTACAAAATTCCATTATTAAGCATAAAACAACACAGCAAAAACCCCAGTGGTGAATGAACACCTACAGTGTTAAATTAACCCCTGCAGTATTTATTTGTGTAGAAGCGCTGTAGGTGTTCTTTCAACACTGCGGGTTTTGCCATGTTTCATACCGCTCACTTCCAGCTGCACGCTATGTAAAAAAGAAAAAAAATCACTGTGATAACTTTATAGCGAAACACATGATTATATGATTATCATTAGAAAAATTACGGTATTGATTACAAACTGTCTTGATTATCTAAGTTTGTAGCCACACACTGATTAAACGAAGATGCGGATTAACCAGGAGCAGATGAGAGATAAGCGGGTCCCTAAAAGTGCCTTACAAATAAATATAATAGTGCAATTCCCTTATAGTAGATAATAATAGGTAGCTCTTTTTAATTCCTTCATATATAACCCAATGGTGAGTGTATTTATTTGTAATAAAACCTAAGGCACTATGGTAGATTACATCTAACAAATTGAGTGTAGTTTGGGAAGCATAAGCTAATATTTACATAATCCAAGAACAGTTATTTTGGACAATGTGTTTTCTAGTGGATGGAGAAAAACAAGGCTTATACCTGTACAGAAATTCAATTTGAGCCTTTTAGTATTATAGGTAAAGTGGGTTTTAAAATATATGCACGTGAAAGAAATGATAGTCCTTTTGATCAGAAAATACAAAAGAAGAAATCTCCAACCCATTTGATATTAAAGTGAAGCCATGCGCAGTGATTTTCTTGATCTGCCTTATTCAGCTTCAATCAGCCACACGGTGAGAAACACTGCCGAACAATGTGTTACGGCACAGAAGTGGTCCAGCGGATCCAGAAAGCTCATGTTGTCTGGGGAACGTATGATTGCCCTTGCGGCCTGCTCACCATCACACGCAGCTGGGACCATTACACTTCACATAACCCCCCACCTCCCAACCTCTTCCTGCTTACGCAACAGCTCTTGATGAGCAGCTGCTGCAGCTCGGCATGGGCCGAGCGCACTCTTTACTCTGGCAGGGAAAATGTGCTCTAGCCATGTGGCCAGGCTTCTTTTTCATTCTAGTTCAATGCTCCTCCGTGCGAGCCAAAACGTATGCTGTGACTCATTTGACATGGCAGAGGAGTGCGGCTGGAGCAATTGCAAAGCGCTGCTCAATGGAGCCTGTTACTGTAGATGGCTGAACGGCTCGTCTCTTACACAACGGCCAAACCACCAGGGCATTGAGAATTATTTTAAGAATGAAATTGCTGTGAAACCACTGATAGCCACTACGTTGCCAGATTTTACTCCAAGCATTTGCAAGTATTATTAGTACAGCGCACTTTCCTCATCAGTCATAGCCTCCATATGTTTCTGCTTATGCTCAACAATAATGGTTTGATCCAATACTGAGAGCTGATTAAAAAGAGCTATTATAACAATGTCACATGACTCTCTTTCCCTCTAGGCTAATTTCACTTAAACATTCTTAACCACGTTCAGGCGAATATATGACTGACGTATTGGGCGTGCAATCATCGCTCATGTTTTAATGTAATGATGCTGAGATTTCTTTAATGAAGGAGGGCTATTGTTAGCCATGATGAGCAATGCTGCTTGGCTGCATGCTGTAATGAATGAAGCCGTGCTGCTGGCATGAGCTGAGCGAGGCTATTAACCCCAATGCCAAGTCATCTGATTCCACAGCATCTCCTCCGCCTAATGAGACACTTGTTGGTCTGTCTGCTTTCAGCTGCAGCACTGATTCTCAGCATAAACACACAAGGATCAATATGCCAGGGGGAAAAAAAACTGAATCTTGGATACCCTGAGAGAGGCATTTTTGAAGTTTAATGCTTAATAATGAAAACAGATAATTAAGCGTTACAGTAATACATGGATTTTATATTACTCCATATCATATTGTACTGGAGTACTGTTGACACAAAATATGATGAAATATGAACAAGCTGCATCTAGAAACATCAGTAACCCCTACTGGCTTTTCCTAAACATCAGTGATCCTTATTGGTTATATCTGAGACATCAGTGATTCCTATTGGCTATTCTGAGACATCAATGATCCGTATTGGTTATTCTGAGACATCAGTGATTCCTATTGGTTATTCCTAAAAATTATTGGTCCCTATTGGCTATTCTGAAACATCAGTGAGTCCTGTTGCCTATTCTGAAATATCTTTGATCCCTATTGGCTATTCTGAAACTTTGGTGATTCCTATTATCTTTTTGTAAACATCAGTGATCCTTATTGGTTATTCTGAAACGTCAGCGATCCTTATTGGCTTTCCTAAACATTATTGGTCCCTATTGGCTATTCTGACACATCGGTGATTCCTATTGGCTATTCTGAAACATTATTGGTTCCTATTGGCTATTCTGGCACATCGGTGATTCCTATTGGCTATTTTGAATCATGCTGATGTGTTTGATTATTCGGCTTATTTATAAAGTCAATAAATACGCTATTAAGAATGAAGTGATATTTTGTTGATGTTATTTATGGTATATCAATGGTTCATAGTTTTTTCATGTTAACTAAAAATCGCCAGTTAAGGAAAACTTAAAGTAAAGTTTTACCAAAATATTATATAATCCCAGTGTGCAAAGACACTTCTGAGAAACTTATTATCCTTAACTTATGAATGATTTTTGCCAACTTAACTGGTAGCTTACAGTTATATTATTTGTACATCCTCCTCCTAAAAATTTATCTGCACGTGGTACTGAGGTGAAGCATTAAGTGTCCATCCGAGCCAAAGAACACAGTTTTTCATGTACACTTTGGTGGACTTAAAATTGATGACTAGTGACCCAAATAAATAAATAAATAAACAAAAGATAGTTACGAAAATCAACTGCTGGTCTAGACCTTAACAAACAAATTAGATGAGACAACAGCATAAGATGCCCTGCAGCTACCAGCACTCACATTTCTGTTGTGTAATGGCAATGATTGACCCAGCAGGAGGGTCAGTTCCAAATGGACCCTCACTTCACCATCCAGGTGTGTTTCCTGTACACGGTACAAAACACGGACAAGGAGATGATGGGCATGCTTCCAACTCAACTCATCAACATCATCATGGATGCAGGTGCAGACCTGACAAATGTGTTCCTATAGCATCAAGGAATATAAACAGCCTGTCATGCATCCCAGCTGCAAGGCAACAACATGACATGTCGGTTTTGGTGTTCTTTAGTCTGGTCGTGTGTGGAAAGGGTGGAGTTGCTTTGCTTTTAAATCGAATGAACCCAATGAGCAGAGACAGCCTTTTTTTAAATAATTTTAGTATCAAGCATCATGGCCCGCTGCATGTCGGACTGGCTCCAGAGCACACACTCCATCTCCAAATGACATATGGGTCCAGCCAACCAGAGAGATGTTAAACATTAAACAGCCTAAACGGGCATGACAGGACTATAGAGCAGCATATTAGCATTCGTATGCTTGTGTGCTGAGCGTCTCATAGGACACACATTGCAAACAAATACATATGTGGTGGGCCAGAGTGTGTAATATTGATACTTACACAACTTACACAGACTGACATATAGTACGTTTACATAAACAGCCATTTTTTATTACGTTAATCCGATTAAAGTCATACTCGAAGTAAACACAATCGAATTAAGACGTGTGGAGTATTCCTGTTTTAGTCGCATTATCTACGTGCAAAAGAGCACGGCTGCGTCCGAAACCACGTACTTACCTGCTATATAGTAGGAGAAATACATGTATATAGTAGGCGAAATACATGTATTTCTACCTATTATATAGTACGCGGTTTGGGACGCAGCCCACGGCTTCAAGCAGTCGTCTATTTGCACGTATAGCATGACAAATAATTAATTGCACTTGAAGCTTTCGTAAAATGAAAAATAAAAACAACGAAAACTGTATATGGTCCCATAACCGTATGCTGATACGTGAAATTCTGGAGGGAATGACGACGGAATGACGTGTGCCGTTACTCGATCTATGTCCGATAACATGTAAAACAGGAACATGAAAGGACTATTCTAAACGCAACTCATGTAAACACCTTAATCAGAATATTGTCTTATTCAGAATAAGGTTATTAATTAGATAATTGTTGTCCATGTAAACATAGTCATAGTGCATATTGATCTTCCTGCGAAGATCATGGAGCCATCCATCCATCCATCCATCCATCCATCTATCCATTTCCCATACCGCTTATCCTATATAGGGTCATGGGGGAGCCTGGAGCCTATCCAAGGGAACTCGAGGCACAAGGCAGGAGACACCCTGGACGGGGTGTCAACCAATTGCAGGGCACAATCACACACACATTCACACACTACGTACAATCTGGAAATGCCAGTCAGCCTACAATGCATGTCTTTGGACCGGGGGTTGGAAACTGGAATACCTGGAAGTAAGAGCAAAGCGTGCACTACTGAAACGGGTGTGGTTTTCAGTGCATGTTAACAGTGAGTCTTAGTGTCAGACATTTATTGCCATCTTCTACAACATAACATCTTGTGTTCCTGCTCTAGCGGTGAATCCACCCACACCACGCCTGCTAACATGATACACGAGGTTATGAGTAGAGAACCCATTGTCACCTTCAGAGTTTCCTCATTCTAGATCTTTTCCAAGGCCACTGTTTATGCTGTACTTTTCAAATCAGCATCACACACACAAAAGCAGGAGGTCTGAATGAGATGCAAGCCGACGTGACGATAAACAGTCTCTGCTCCAGATTAAACGCAGGGAGAGATTACATCGCTGCTGGTGTGAGGTGACTGAGCCCAGCCTGGCATGTTTGATCTCCTTTCCCCATACACACACACACACACACACACACACACACGTACACACACACACACCGGCACTTGACACTTCAAGAATGTGCTGCCCTTGGAGAGCTTCATCAAACAAAGAGACGGCACGGGCACAGGCGAACACGTAGGCATGTTAACAAGCGACGCGGCTGCACGTTAAGTGGGACAGCGTTTCCCCTGCACACACGGCTCACCGCGCTGTCACGAGCAGCGCTCTCAAAAAATCATCTGTGCATGAGAGAAAACAACTGTAATATGTATGAATGGGGGAAAGGACTGTGGAGAAAAATGCCGCTATCATAATGCAAGCAGGCCGGGATCACGCCGGGGCATGGTGCACAGTGTGTGTGTGTGTGGGGGGGGGGGGGGGGGGGGGGGGGTGTGTAATGGGGGATTGGGGGGAATTTTTCAGGTCAGGCTTTCTCACTAATGTGTCTATCTGCCATTCAGTGACACCGTCCACTCAGGTAAACTGCGACAATGACAAACAAATGACCAGGAGGGACTCGAATCAACTTTAACCCGATGAATACGACCAGAGACTTCATTTTAGCTCAGCTCTTCATCTAATAATGGCTCGCCTTTAATCAGAAGTCTCTGTTGTGGCCACGTCACAACCTCTTCACCAGCCCGGTGCTTAGCTCTGTTAACTCAGCACTCTGATGCATCAAGGCCACCGTGCCATTTACACAGTCCAATCAATGGCAACAAACGACAGCACTCTGCTCTCAAATGGCCTTTTTTTTCCTTTTTCATCATTTCGACGCGAGCCGTTTTCGTTTTCAGTAGAGGCCGCCAAGGTGCCGAGGGTTAATGTGCTCTAAAATGCGCCAGCTCTTTCGCCGAGGCTCCGGTTTTAGTGCCACCGCTTCAAATGTTTTCCCCATTAAACTCCTGACCTCACTCCGAGGCCAAGAGCAAGCAAAAGGAAATAAATAAATAAATTTAAAAAATCAGAGGGTAAGGTTGATTCGTGTTTTAAAATACAGACTGTTTCCCCAGACAAGTTTGAATACAGCAGCATGTCTGGGACAAAGAATTCTCACATCTGCTTCTGAGCGCAGGCTTCCTCAGTCTCAGTTCTGAGGTCCCAGAGGATACGCAACCTGGACCTGACTACCAACCTGTCCCCTGTTCAAGAGAATTCAATGCCGATAATACAGGGTGTCCCAAACTTCTCCTTACACAGGGGACTATGTAGGCCAGCACCTCTTCTCGGGTTGGTCCGCAACACTTCCAGTCTTTTTGAATTTGGTCATACGTTTGTTGTGTGTGATGTCGCAATTTTGCCTGTTAAAGTCCAGCGCAACCTTGCGACAGCACCCCGATCCAGCCGTGAGAATGATTTCAATACGTTCTTCTTTCGTCAAAGGCTTTCTTAAAGGCTGTGTGAAAAAATTCCAGGGTCCTGGGTTCGATCCTGAGCTCGGGTTACTGTCTGTAAGAAGTTTCACATCTTCTCTCTCTGTGTTTGTTTGAGGTTCCTCCCACTGTCCCAAAACATGCTGGTAGGTGGATTAGTTTTTGTCCCAAGGGATCAGTGTGTGTTGTAAGATTTGTGGTTTTAACTGGCACAACATGGATCCTTCATCTTAAATCATTTTAAAGTACACCACCTTCACCTGTGACACGGCACGATGCTTGCAGTGAATTGGTGCAGTTCCTGTGAGAATATTGGTATATGAACAGTATTGGAAGACACTTCGAGCTAATTATATCTGAATTGAACAAACGGGACTGGAGCATCGCTAATAACAATCTGAGGGATCATTAAAAAAATAATAAATCAAGGGTAATATTTGTAATCAAACAATAATGTAACAAAACTGTATCAACACATGAAAAATCTAGTGCTTAAACATTTGTTCTCTCTTTGTTTCTTTCTTTTATACTGTGGCTCAGGTGGTAGAGCGGGTTGTACACTAATCGTAGGGTTGGCGGTTTGATTCCCGGCCCACATGACTCCACATGCCGAAGTGTCCTTGGGCAAGACACTGAACCCCAAGTTGCTCCCGATGGCAAGTTAGCGCCTTGCATGGTGGCTCTGCTACCATTGGTGTGTGTGTGTGTGAAGGGGTGAATGAGACACAGTGTAAAGCGCTTTGGATAAAAACACTATATAAGTGCAGACCATTCACCATTTACATTTGTTCTTTCTTTCTTTTATATATTTGTTCTTTCTTTCTTTCTTTTATGCATTTGTTCTTTCTTTCTTTTATGCATTTGTTCTTTCTTTCTTTCAAAAAGGGTGCATTTGTACATAACCTCCTCCTCTGTGTGTGTGTGCGTGCGTGTGTGCGTGTGTGTGCGCGCATGTGCGCACAGGTATGTGTGTGTGTGTGTGTGTGTTGTGGTATGATCAGAATTTATTGGTCTGACATGAAGAAATATTAATATTATAAGACTTGGTGTGTAAATCTCATGAATGGAATTGTCATATATAAAACAAAAGCAATCTCAATATAACATCATTAACCAAAAGGGGACAAAAAAAAAAAGAGAGATTCCTATTTTACAATGAGGATGACATGCACGCTTCATTTCTCTGTGGCTCAGGTGGTAGAGCGGGTTGTACACTAATCGTTGGTTTGGCGGTTCGATTCCCGGCCCACATGTCTCCACATGCCGAAGTGTCCTTGGACAAGATACTGAACCCGATGGTAAGCTTGCATGAGTGTGCCGCTCTGTGTGAGTGTGTGAGTGCGTTTGAATGGGTGAATGAAAACAATATAAAGCTCTTTGTAGAACCGCTAAGGTTAAAAAAAGTGTTATATAAGTGCAGATCATTATTACTTACTAACGTATTAGTTACTTAGTAATTTACACTGTAATGCATATATAGATTATTTATCACTGGTGTAGTAAACACTACCCTAATAAATAAACATGCTTATCAATGGCTACACATTCCAATGTTGCATACATCACAAGTCTGGCTATCAGTATAGAAATGCAATACTTCCTTTAATATAATCCTACATTAACAGAGTGAATACATCTCATTATGAGGAAATGCACAGACACAGGAACAGCTCACTCGAGGCTGGTTCCTGCACTGGATCTGTATTAATCACCCTCATGCAATGAGCATTTTTGTGGCCATGTTTCGCTAGTCAAATACCACACCTTATAATTTGTGGCTTGAAATTAGGTGCATAATGACACCCTACTAAAAAATAACGACAACATGAGTTGTGTGAGCCGAGTTCACGGCACTGCCAAACAACTTTTCAGTCTTTAATGGAAATATTAGGGTTTGAAAGCACAAGGCGGACCGTGTTATCTGTACCGTATTTCACAGGGTTTGCTGTTTGTCTATGGGGAAAGAATGTTATTTTAATAACCACATACCCATGAAACACAGCAACAAAAGCATTTTTAAAAGGTTCGGTTAGTTATTAGAGGCAACGACTTGGGATATAAATTGCATGCAAGCTCTAAACATAGCCGGTAACTTACTTACTAAAGAAACGGTATTTCTTTAATACGATATGTGTGAGACTTCGGAGACTTATGCGAGGTGATGGTGAGACTTCTACACACTGGAAAACCCGGATAAGTTCATTTAACTCAAAACATTTGAGGAAACTAATTACCTCAAAATTTTTAAGTTGATAAATCAATTTCTTTAAGCCAAATACACTTAAATATAACAAAAATGTATTTTAAATGACAAAGTTTGAGTTAAATTTTTGTTATATTTAAGGGTATTTGGCCTAAAGAAATTGATTGATCAACTTAAATATTTTGAGGTAATTAGTTTCCTCAAATGTTTTGAGTTAAATGAACTTATCCGGTTGTACAGTGCAGCAAAGCTATGTGTTGTCATTTTTATATTAGCCTAAATGTACTATGCCAATTTATTAGTGATTATATATTAACATTGGACCGAAACAATCTACTTATAAAATATATGCGATGTAAAACAATGCTACGTAATGGCTTATTTGCAAGGATGTACACTGTAAAACCGCATTAGTTCAGTTAACTCAAAACAAACACACTTAAATATAACAAAAATTGAACCCAAACGTGTTATATTTAAGTCTATTTGGCTTAAATAAATTGATTTATTATTTATTTTTTAAATTTCGAGGTCATTAGTTTCCTCAAATCTTTCGAGTTAAATGAACTTATCCGGTTTTTACAGTGCAGTTTTTTCAGGGTTATCAATAATAAAGTAACACTAAATGGTCAAAAAATAAATTAAACTGCACCGATAAAGGTCTATGATGTGTACAATAAAATGTACGGTACCAATAAAATGCAATTAATATTGAAGCATATCACAGAAAAGCTAAAAATGTTCAAACATCAACAAAAACATCCCTTGCAAGCCGTCATTGAGTGATTACAGGAATCCGTTCTGCTTCTAATAAATGCATCTCGCTTCTTCAACACAGCTGATGGACTCCACCAACAGAAGTCCAAGGTAATAAAAGTTACAAATGAGAACAAGTCAATAGAGCCATTGATGCTCATTGGGTTTCCTAGTAATTAATTGATCCTGAAACTTCATCTATTCTAGAGCAAGGTGCTATCATTAATCAGTTACAATTTCAAGACTACGTATGTCCTCTATTTTCTTTCCTAATTCACTTATCTACTTCTTACCTCTGAGCTCATAAGGTCTGCTGTTGTGACTGTTTAGAAATTTCTGGGCTTTCTCCCTCACTCGTTCATGCAATTATTATTACCAAACAGGCAATTCTTTGGCGGTAATGCAATGCATAAAATCATGCAGATACAGCTCAAGAGCTCAAGTTAATCCTGACATCAAACCCGCTGTAGTCTTCATCGCAAACTTTGACGTGTTGTGCCTTCGGAGATGTTTTTCTTGTTCACCGCGGTTGTAAAGAGTGGTCATTTGAGTTACCTCAGCCTTCTTGTCAGTTCGAACCAGTCTGGAAATTCTCCTCTGACCTCTCTCATCAACATGGAGTTTCTGCTCGCTGAGCTGCCACTCACTGGATCCCCCCCCCCAACCCAACCCCCCAATCGTTCTGTGTAAACTTTAGAGACTGAATTGCATGTGAAAATCCCAGGAGATAAGCAGATTCTGAAATACTCAAAGCAGCCAGTCTGGCACCAACAACCATGCCAAGTCACCAAGATCACATTCTTTCCACATTGTGATGATGGATGTGAACATTAACTAAAGCGCTTGACCTGTATCTGCAGGATTTCATGCACTGCGCTGCTGCCACATGATTGGCTGATTATATAATTGCATGAACGAGCACATGTACAGGTCTACAGGTATCTAATAAAGTGGCCAGTGAATGTATTTTTTTTTAAATGCACACTGGAGCCATGACAACATTTTTCTCCAACTATCCTGCCTAGTATCAGCTATCTAATCAGCCTAGCTAGTTAGACAGATTACCTTTATTAGTAGTAGTAATAAAGATGAAATAAAGATTGGTTGAACTCTGTTTGACTTCGTTGAAGCTTTGAAGGAAGGAAATCAAGAAAATTTGCGCTTCTTGTGCTACTGTATGCGACTGTATGCGGCCCCAGTCAAAGTGTGACATCACATAAATTCGGGTGGCTGGATGTCCCTGAAATAGCCAAAGTTGGAATATTAGCAATTAAATATTTTCATGCATGACCAACTGACACATTTTCACAGTCGTCCATGTTTGTTTTTCTCATGACCTTATTAGTCAGGGGGTAATTTATTAATTTTTTTTTAATTACTTTTTGTCACGTTTCTAAAAAGTTTTTTTTTTTTTTTTTTTTCAACTTTGAATGCGTTCTGCAATGGAAAAGCTATTCAAACGCAGACCCATTCTTCACACCTTGATTCAACTTTCTCAAGGACGACATTTAAAATGTGCTGTTGGTTGAGAAAAACCAGCGTTGAAGCACCCTTAAGTCCTTAAGTGGCTCAACAGACCCAGGGTCCAATGTTATTGTAAATGTTATGGAAAAGCAACGCAATCAATTCCATTAATTAAGCAATTATAAACCTGCTCGGTGTTTCTTTACACAAAATGGCAGGACTCTGTTCGTTTTGGTGCCTCTGAGTGTTTTAATGACAGCAAAAAAACCCAGAACCGTGATGCTCCAAGGTCACACCTGTGGAGAAAGAAGTGTGTACAAATGCACTCGCAGGTTTTCTTTCAATAAAAACCCATCAGAGATGGCCTCAGCCTGCGGACTCAAAGAGAATCAAACTAAAATGGCCCGGGCTGTTATTGTACAAGAACGGCGGAGAACAAGACAACATTTCCACTCCTGTGTAATGGTCGGATTCTATTAACTTAGGCGAATGGGCAAGAAAGAAGCAGCAGCAGCCAGTAATGGTCCCTTTCCTGGCTTGTTGACACATTTTCCCTCTTTCATTTCACAGGCCGTCTCTCTCTTCTCTGCACATCAAACGCTAATGTTGCCTTCAAATTCTTTTTCCTTTCTGTCTGCCAACACTGACATCACAGGAAATTGCACTGGAATTGGCAGGCCCTTTTGCTTTCAAGTTCATTCCACTTCCAAACAAAAAGCCCGACTCCTGTCATCAGCGCGGGCGCTCGTGTTGCTTCCCTTCTGCTTGCTCTCCATTTCCTGATCATTCTGACACAAACACGAGACATTTATCTAAATCAGAGCATCTTAAAAAATTTGCCCAAGGCCTAATTTTCTCTCCACAGATGACTGCATGGCTGGTGCTTGTATACTTCTTGAGCAGGCAGCAAAAATTAATGAGAAGGGGGAGAAAAGAAAAAAAAAAAAAAAAAACTGGGTAATGCTCTAATTGAGTGTGATGTCCTGCAGATTCTGCACTAAAAGCTTGGTGTAAAAACAGACTGTTGTCCTGTTGTAGCTCACAGCAGCTTTATTTACAGCAGAATGGATGGTGAGGTCTCCTCTGAGACTCTGTGAAAGCAGACTCACTGCATGCATGTCATGGTCTGGGAAAGACCAAAGTCTGACATGTTGCTGGAGAGAGCAGGGGGAAAGGTGAAATTTCTCCAGCTAGCGGATCAGTCAGACAAGAGGAAGAAACCCGAGGTAATACGGGTTCACGGTAGAGAGACTAAAACCTCCGCGTATACTATAAAATTTTTAAAAGCTGCATGAGCTGAATATAAGGCAGAGTGCTGAGAATATTCTTCATAGTAGTAAACATGGGATCGTGGTTATGATGTGATGTCGATATCATGATAAATTACAGCTCAATACGGTTTATCGAAAGTATCATTGGTTTATAACCGACTGTCTGGACTGCTAGCCGGAGCCCGGTCGCATGAGACGTTTGTACGGATTTGAACGGGGCAACAGTGACGTAGTTTCATTTCATTTATCTTCATATGAATGAAATCAAGCTGATAGTCATGTGGAAGAAATGGAACAAATGATAGCCCCATCCCAACCATGACTGCGATCTTCATAACTTTCCACAGTCAGTACGTTTACATGGACAACAATAACGAAGACGAACTGTATGTTGACACGTGAAATTCTGGAGGGAATCTTATTATTCAGAATAAAGTCAGTAATTGGATTATGGCTGTCCATGTATACGTAGTCAGTCACAGCTTTTATCCATTCATCCTTAGGCTGGTTTAAATTATTACCTAATTTAGGTGGTGTACATTGGGCTGCTAGTTTGTTTAGATTTTGGGAACAGAACCAGCTAAATATGTTTATACAAACAAAAATAATAACCACGTGAGAAGCATTTCAAAAACAGTCCCGTGCGTTTCACGATTTAAGACCGATACTTGAACTCGTACTTGAATGACGTAGCCGTGTTTGAGGAACTGTCAGTTCACACACCATGCTGACAGTGCTGGTATTTTTCTATAGTTTTTCATGATTTCGATGGGCATGGTGGCAGCGCTCATATTTAACCCCCACACCCACATGAAAAATAAAACCTCAAAAATACAGCAAAAATAAATAAATAAAAACACCCTCTGGCTTAGGCCATGCCCATTTTGTGTTTAAATCTGAATACAGATGGTGGAATTGCCTCACACCCCAACATTTTAAACCTAAATTAAATCTAAATATCACAATACATCAGATTATTAAAAATGTCTTTGAAGTATTGTCATAGTTTCCAACCCTACCCTTAACTACACGACCTTCCAGTTGATTATTCAGCTGTGTTACTTTCAAAGCTCTCCGCATATACATTCTCCTCCGAGCTAGTTTAAGTGCTAAACCTGCTTACTCCAAAGGTGTTGTATAAATTACGGCTTTGAAGAGGGAATTTGCATTCAGTGGCTGAGTGTCTAGCTTTGTCTTTGTGTGTGTCTTTTCTTGGCTGTGTCCCTGCCCAAGCTGAGGACACACACACACACCTACACACACACACACACACACACACACACACACACACTACACTCACACAGCAGGCAGCAGGGAGGTCAGCAGGCAGCGGGGAGGTCACCGGGGTCACCGTCAGATGCCAGTGACGTAATCCGTTCTTGCAGGTCCAAGCGAATGTCTGAATGTACCAACCCGAACACACACCCGTTTACAGCGCATCCACATCTATTTCTCACCAGATGCCAGCTCCATTTGAATAAATTCCCTAAAGCGCTGGAGCTCTTCATTTGAAAGGACAGACAGTATTCTTTTCTTCATCTTAATTCGCTTCATTCCGATGGTGCGCTTTTAATAACGCAAATAACAAAACGAATTTATGAACTAATGATTTTCTACGGCTGTAGCGCGACCGTATTCTCACGGATTGTTCTCCCTAAATACAATACAAGTGTAAGACAATGGGTGCGCCAGTTCATTTTTCCTCAGGACTCCAATCTTACTCAATTTAAACGGTACAAACCGATGCCAAATGACAGCCTGAAGCAGTCTTTGTGAAGATCAGAGGAGAACCTCGAGAACACTGGCAAGCACTCAATCCAGTCAAAGCCAAAATATCACTCATTAGAGGTCTAACTTTAATCAGAGATACAACGATAATCCTCCGGAGGGACAAATGCCAAACACACTGACATGAGTAAGCAAACATTGACATTATTCCAAGAACAGCAATGGTCTCGTGCCAAACTGCTGGATAAACCACATGCTACATTAATGTTACTTAAGCCGACTGTGTGCATGGATCAGGTTCCTCTTAGTTTTGTAGTAAGATATATATATATATATATATATATATATATATATATATATATATATAAATATATATATATATATATATGTATGTATATAAATAACATTTTCACAATTTCTACTTTCTCTCATCTTTTTAGGGATTATGAGAGGTCAGGTTTTCTCAGGAGCAGGAGGCCTTGTGTGCCAACAGCTCTCTGGAGACACATTAAATCTATGAGCAACAAGCCTGGCTAAATATAGCAGTGTGTCAGGGGGACACGGAGCGAGGCTCAGAATAACCCAGACATCTTCAGTGGACCAGGCAGGCCAAACATAGCAAATTGGGTGACAGGACGTACAACCTCATGTAAAATAATAAAATTAAATTTAAAAAAAAAATCTGACAGATAATGTTAAACAGCAATATATGAGACGTGTAGCATGTGTCAATGTTTCTGCTCTGATCTCATATATAAAGACAGAAAAAAAAATATCCCCTGTTGCCTGAGTGACAAGATGATCAACCAAATTATAGTATAAGTTACAGGCAAATTAATGCTCTCTTGAACAGTCTTGGACAAAGAACGAGATCTTCTCGTAAAAAATTGTAATTAAATAAATTATAGTATATGAGTGGAATAAAACACAATAAGTAGTAGTTAAGGAAAAGTAGGACAAAAAAAAAAATGTTTGTCGACAACCTTTTTTTCCCACGACGAAGAGGAGACGAAGACGACGTCGTTAAACACTAACTGTGACTAAAATGTAGTTTAAAAAATAAAAACTTTACCAAAATCCCTCTATATTTTCGTCAACAAAAAAAGAAGAGGCAAAATATTACAGTCTGGTTTTTTTTTCTTCTTTTTTTTCCCGAAAGCGAGTTCCCAACATTAATGCGAGTTCCACACATAAGCCTTGCAGGTATATTCTGTGTGTTGTTGCACAATGTTGACTTTCATGCTTGGCCATAACAGCTACAGCCTGCAGCCAATGGGAACGCTTTTCAATCAGCGTGCGTCCTCACAGGACCGATCAGACCACCTCGGGGAAGTTAGCGGAGTCTTAATGGAGCTGAAAATGTTAACGGGAACAGTTATTTTAACAGATGCGATAGTAGAAACTTTGATATGGATAAAGCTGCGTGCACGTACCTGAAATGATCCAGGTTTAATCTATTTTGAATGCCCTTATTCATTTTAAATTATTTTCACTATCACAGCTTGCTAAGTTTTATATCCAAAGTTATGTTAGCCTGCATGTTTATTACAAATAGAAACTTGGTCAGTAGTTACATAAAGAGATATGTAATGGTTGTAAAGTGTTTTAAATGTCATTTATGCAGATTCTAAAGCCACTACGGGCTTTTATTGTAACAATTTCATTTTTTATTGCACAGACACAGGTTGTCACTCTTATTTTTGTTGATAGATGTGTACAGTTTTCAGTGACTAAAATGCTCACGTTTTTCATTGACCAGAGTAAAATGCCCAGACTTTTAGTCATCTAAAACTCACATTAAAAAAAATAATTAAAAAACAGGATAAGGTTGACGAAAAATGACAAAAACTATCGAGGACATTTGACACTAGACTAAGACTAAATTAAAAAATATCTGACAAAATGAACACTAACAATACAGCAAAATAATCAACGATGTAGTAGTGTGATGCAGCCTGACGTGACACGATGTTAAATATTTTCCAATGACAGTACATCCCGAAATATTTTCATTCCACTTATATGACAGCAATTTGCTATCAATGACATTTTTTTATTTTAATACGACGTGTCAATTAGTATCCGTGTACGTGGAATGTTCATGTTCAAGTTTTCTCTCTCTCTCGAAGTCGTGAAGACTTTCCCCATTACAAAGCGCTGACACTGGAGACTCCTTCCATAAATGGTAATAAATGATTCCTTGTGGAAAAACTTCTCCATATCAACAATTACATACTGTGATTTAACATACAGCTGAATCTACAGGCTGTTATAGGCTACGTTTACATGCACATCAATTCTGATTAAGGTCTATATTCGGGTTGCAGTCATATTGCGAATACGATGCTTATATGCGTACAGGCAACCAGTATACATGGTTGTTGTAAGTATGCCTGAGTTGCCATTCCTAAAGACGTATCCCACAATCACCCATAATTCCTTGCAGACTGAGCAAGCGCATATATTTCCTTTCAGTGGATTTTCTGAATAAGATGTTTACATGCAACAAATTTCCAATTAAAACAGGGATATTCCATGGGTGGGAATCGGAATTTGGGGAATCAGAATATTGCCTTAATCCGAATCGGGCGATCGGATTGCGGCGTTTACATGACTCGATGCTAATTAGAATATTGCCAAATTCCTATTAATATAATATTGATGTGCATGTACACGTAACCAGTGAGAATTAATCCCCACCTTCCGTCCAATCAGAGTTGAGAATTCACCAGTGCTGGGGAAGAAACATTATTAACCAAACACTGAAACGATTAAAAAAAGCATACCTGTTGTTGAGGATATGGCATCGAACCCATGTTCATTTGCCCTCTGCCCTGCATGGCCATCGGGTATCTATGTGTAGAAGGAGATCCATATGGCTGGCTGGGATAGGGGACACCCTGCTGCTGCTGAGAGTATGGACTACTGCTCATCCCGTACATCTGAGAGCGCTTCATCACCATGAAGTCCATACCCACCTGAAAAAGACAGAGCACGAGACGCTGCTTTTACCTAACCAGCCTCGAACCTCTGCGACTCTGAATACTGAAAAGAAAAGGTGAAAAAAATATGAAAAGACAGTTCCTGCCTGGGGCGCTTTACTCCACACGAGCATTAGATTTATTTTAGGGTCCCCCCCATCAACCCCCCCTCATGACTCAGTGAGTCAACAGGAAAAATCCGGCATGTCAGGTTAACATTAATCTGTCACCCAAAGTGTGGAATCCACTACAGGGTGGATTATGTCAGGTCTGATGTTTCTGCGCCGTCGTGCTCGATCTCAGATGATTTACGGCATTTGTTCCCACTGTCTTTTTCAGTCAGAGTCAAAGTGCAGATCTTTTCCTGCATCCCTAAGCAATACCTGCACTCAATATGATGAATCCTGCTGTGCACGCAAAGAATGCCACATGCATTTCCATGTAGGAGATTAATCATGATCTTCAATCTTCTAAAACTTTTGTTGCATTTACAATCCTCCGTAGAGAGATTTTAGAAGAGAAATGTTAGATGTGCAGTGTGTGTAGGACAGCGCGAATGATGGAACTCTTGTATGCTTAGAATGCACTCAAGTACAGATCATCTACCAACACATACCAGTGACACAGCTTAGTAAACCAACTTATCATATACTGTATTTACTCACATCTACATACTTTTAGACGTACCAAGTTGTGGGTGAATCCATTACTTATTGCAGCATTATGGCCAAAACAATAATACAGTTGTCCCATTTTCCCTAAATCTACTAACTCAAGCTTCTTTTGCTTCTTTAGTTTTGTACTGGAGCTGATGTTGGGACGAAAAAAAGACACTTAGCTACCAGTTTAGCACTGCGCAAAATGCACGTATGAACCATCACCCACTTCAGACATCCACATTTTAGCCAGTAACATTTACCGTTTAGCCAATTTCACCAGTAAGAACCATCAAACAGAAGCTATATTATCATGTGAATCAGTTCTAATGCACTCTCACCTCCCCTTTACACGTTAGGCCACGCCTCCTACCTAGGGCTGAGCGATATGGACCAAATCTTATATCACAATATGGATCATTTCATATCTTGAAATGATATGTATCACGATATACACCAATCAGCCATAATATTAAAATATATTGTTTAGGCCTAATTTTGTTTAGGTCCCCCTCTGCCCCGTTGAGGCACTGTGCGTTCTGACACCTTTCTGTCATAACTAGCATTAACCTTTTCAGCAATTTGTGTTACAGTAGCTCTTCTGTGGAATCGGACCAGGTGGGCTAGCCTTCACTGCTCATGTGCATCAATGAGCCTTGGGCATCCATGACCCTGTCACTGGTTCACCGGTTGTCTTTCCTCGGACCACTTTTGGTAGGTAGTACCCACTGCATATCAAGAACATCCCACAAGACCTGCCGTTTGGGAGATGCTCTGACCTAGTCGTCTAGCCATCGCAATTTGGCCCTTGTCAAAGTCGCTCAGATCCTTACGCTTGCCCATTTTTCCTGCTTCCAACATATCAACTTTGAGAACTGACTGTTCACTTGCTACCTAATATACCACACCCCTTGCCAGGTGCCACTTTAACGAAATAATCAATGACTGGTTTTAATGTTACGGCTGATCGATATATTACATTATCTCTAAAATTGACGAAAGAACTGATCTATACAAAATAACTGCATGCATTCATGACTGCTTTTTGATCATTCTGTGAACTGAACACTAACAAAAGCCACATTATCTTTTCTTTCATTTGGAAGTGACACCGAACAGAATTATCTCGAACGAGAACAAGAAAAACAAACCTCAGTGACGTAAACTGGCTTTTTCAACATTGGCAGTATAGACAATATAAGAAAATATCTATCAATAGACATTTTTCAACTGTCCTATGATGTGTATCGCCATATCACACAGCCTTACTCCCACCCAAGTGATGCTGAAATTATGAACAACTGGTTGAGGAATATGTGTGATTATTTAGAGTTTGCACAAAGCTAAACTGGTAGCAATAAGAAACATTAATCTAAAAAAAATGGCTGGTGGATTACAGTGGTGTACAAATGAAATATTCATTACCTAGCCCTAGCTGCATGTGGAATCTCCAGTGTGCTGCCCAATCTCATGTTTTGGTTGGCTAAGTGAATTCTAATTGGCTAAAAAGTGCTAGCTAATGTAATGTAATAACGCATAGCCTGTTAGCAAGTTAAGTGCATTAATACAGACTAAGAGAAATAAAAAAGTATATGAATTCCCGGGAAGGTAACAACACTGTAGCTACAGTGAGCTACAGTAAGTTCTTGATGTAGCATATTGTGTTTGTGACCTCGTTGTCGGCAGACATTTTGGCTACATGGAGTTGTCATCAAAACATATTATTAGAGTCTGGCTAGCATATGTTGAAAATATTTAACAGTAAGATGATGTTGTGATATGTACAGGAGAGTTATACGTAAAACTCGTATATCATCAATCAGACTGCGCCTCAGGCGATGTGTGTAGTGCGGCAGGCAGTAGGATTAGGGACTAAACACTATAGTTCTATGTTGCATCATTGTGAAGTGCACTTTACATAATAAGTAACATGTACGCACTAAATGATTTTTTGTTTTGTTTTGCAAAAGTCAACAGGAAGTAGAGTTTTATTCTTTTTTTCTCATGTTGTTAAACATACTTGTCTGACAAAATCTGGACATGAAATTATCCAGGCACCCAGGCTTCAGGTTTGTCCGGGGTAAAGGCTAAATATGTGTTATACTAAGCCTTTATTTCTAAGCATTTGGATATTGGATATGCATTAATACCTTTCCAGTGCAGTAGCACTGTTCTAATCCACCAGCTCTAAACAATTAGAAGTCATGACATAGTCAAGCGTGTAAAAATTCAGCTTTATACAATCCATTCAGATATGTAGCACCATTAATTAGTGAGGTATCAACAGCTGAAAGGCAGCACTGATGAAAGACGGAATGCAGGGCACTGTGCCATTTGTAATAAGGGACACGGCCGAGGCGTTTGCTCAAGAGGAATTGCGTTGCCAAAAAGAAGAAGAAGAAAAAAAAAAAAAACATTAAGTACAAGCAAAACACAAGCACACAAGTAAATCTTATTGCGTCAGTACCAAGTTCCCAGTGTGACTCTGTCTGACGCCAGGCCGGGACATGAGCTTGGAAATCTCCCAGATTGAAGAAAGGGTTTCTGACGAGGAAGTGAGCCCCTATTTGCCTTTAGCATTTTCAAGCAGTCAACCAACACACAGGCTATCATTACAGAAGAAAGGAGTGTTTTTTGTGGAATATCTGTGTTGTTGAAGGGACTTCAGATACAGTATGTGAGATGAGGGCAATTGCAGGGAAGCAGCAGCAGAACCAATCTGTCTATTTGAAAATGCTTGGAAATCCCAGGTCTAATCTACTGCCACTTCAGCAAACCATGATACGGCCCTGCTGTAAAAACAGCTGGCGTAGCAAAGATGGCAACAGGATTACACCCGGATGACCGCTGTACAGATTTCAGCTATAAAATGCTATGTTAAAGGAGGCTTTGATGAGGTGTGGGGTGTTCTATTATTGTCACTTACAAAAGCCCAGAGACACCATGCATAATATATATTTTTTCTTGCAAGAACACAAAGGTTCATTATAGGACATTATAACTTACTTTTCTTCTAATTTAGAAATAAAAAAGGGGCTTGCTTAAGAACACATAAGCAGCATGAGCTTTATTGTGTGCTACCTGGCTAAACAAATAGCTAGCTAGTTAACTAGCATAATACCTTATGCATGATTATCTGTATTGCTAACACAAAAGGTCTGCGCTCTTTTTTTTTTTTTTTTAAATTTAAACCAGCGTTTTAAATCATTGAATAAACAGGCAATCCTATACCAAATCTACCTAACAAGATTTAGGTGGTTATTGAAAAAGCTTGTTTGTGCAGCAATGAAGGGGTGTCCTGGAGTATGTTAGCCAAACATAAATATCGAGTTTATCAAAAGGTATAAACTAACATAGCTATACATAAATAGATAGCTATCTATGCAGTTACATGCATTCACTATATTGAATTAAATATTAAATAAGCTGTCAAATAGGCTATTCATGCAGTAGCTAAATAGTACCTATATAGCTTAAATAACTAGTAAGCTTGTAACAGGTCCACAAGGGTCCTTTTTTAAAGATGTCGTCAAGGGAGGCTGACTCGGACACCACACCTGGTATAAACACTATAACTAATTACTCCATAATAGATGTTTTCTCCCTGTTTGCAATTATTGGGCAATTATTCAAGACTTGTCACATTCTTAAGAGGGTGGGGGGCTTGCACCTCTGGGCTCGGGGGTTCGATTCCCGCCTTCACTCTGTGTGCGCAGAACTTGCATTCTCTTCCTGTGCCCCGGGGGCTCCACCGGGTACTCCAGTTTCCTCCCGGAGTCCAAACACATCCGTCCTAGGCTGATTGGCATTTACAAACTGTCTATAGTGTGTGGGTGGGTGTATGAGTGGTGATACAATTGTGCCCTGCGATGGGTTGGCACCCCGCCTTGTGCCCAGAGTCCACTGAGTGCATCTACAAGCCGAATCAATTCGTTCAATATCTTAATTAAAACCACGGTTATTGGTTAATAAATCTACTATCTCTGGAAAATTTGTTCTTGAGCTCACAAAAAATCTCAAGATAATACTAACAAATGTCCCCTCTAGAGTTCCATTGTAACTACAATAAGCATCACACATATAAACAACCTCCAGTTTTGCAATGCACTTTTCCATAAAAAAGAAGAAGAAGAGAAAATAAAGAAAAGCATTTGAGCAGATTAGGAGTGAATAAATCTGAAGCAGGAAGCCATAGCTCAAAATTACAAACGTGATCTCGGCTCTGCCTGAATAAGGAAGCCATCCGCTCTGTGTTTTAATGTAGGTCTACATAAGGCAGTAATAAAGCTCAAATTGAATTTATGAACTCGCTCTGTTTCAAAGTCTTGCGTGTATATTGCAAAATAAAGCTATTATCCAACAAACTACAAAATTAGGTCAGGAATGTGCCACCAAATTTGATTAAATTGCTTCTCCGAGTTGTTTCGACTCTGATTTTACGACTTCAAAACGCTTTAAATCTGTTCATTTTAATACGCAAAGTTGTTAATCAGCAAACAAGAAAACACTTGGTGCAAAAAAAAAAACCCTCAAAAAAAACCAAAAAGCGAAATAGATTACGAGGTAGCAGACTGCATATTGAGATCAAATGAGCATTAAAATGGTAATCTGCAAACGGTTATTATCATAATTCCATTTGGACTCTACAGAAATGTGGCTTGATTGTATATCAGATTTTAGTGGGTGTCTTTTTCATGAATCTGCTCATTCCGGCGCTGTAAAAACTGTGAGCCTGCGTGTTCACTCTGTGTTTTATAAGAGCCGGAAATTATCAGCTCAGAAAGCCGGTCTTCGGCTCGATCGACAGAGAACACACACATACAGTACACAAGCACACACACGTGCGCTTTTCCCATGAATGCTGGGTGGCTGTGTATGGAAAGACAATAACTACTGTTATAGACGACTCATTGTATTTACGTTAGAGAAAGCTAAATATTGTCTAAAGACTCCAGGACCTATTTTGATTCCTGTTATGAAATATTCTGAATGAGGGGTAGATGATATGTAAGGAATGAACCACTTGAGGGTGTGATGTTATAGGACTATGTTTACATGGACAGCAGTAATCTAATTATGGACTGTATTCTGAATAAGACAATATTCTGATTAAGGTGTTTACATGAGTCGCTTTTAGAATACTCCTTTCATGTTCCTGTTTTACACGTTATAGAACAGAGCTCAATTAACCGCACACGTCCTTACGTCCCCACGTCACGCCGTCCGATGTTCACTCCAGAATTTCACGTATCGACATACAGCTCGTCTTCGTTATGGTACCGTATACAGTTTTGGGTGTTTCATTTTTAATTTTACGAAAGCTTCGAGTGCAGTTAATTATTTGTCATGCTACACGTGCAAATAGACGACTGCTTGAAGGGCTTGGGGCTGCGTCCCAAACCGCGTACTTCTTTAGCACATTATTCTTTATATTGTATCTATTATTCTATTTCTATCCATTCATTTTTATCAATCAATGGGGTATGTGAGAAGTGTAGTGTGAAGTAAGTGTGTGTGTGTACTTGGTGAGCTGATGACATTAGCATGGTTCATCAGCATCATGAGAACATGGGTTGAGTAAATTGTAACAAGCGCTGCTCGTTTTTTAAATAGCAACTCATAATTTAAAAATAAGAATACAGTTCATAGAACTATAACAATCATTAAATTTGAAATCTACCTCAGTAAAACTGTAATTCGCAATATTACCAACTACTTTTATTTATTTTTTTCCCCATGTATGGCTCTTGTTGACATTTTTCCATCCCAGAAAAACTCTGTCCGTTTTTGTTTAAAAGACACTCCACGAGGCATAAATCTTTTCAACAGAAGGTTGACGGAAAAGGGAAAGGCGTGTCAATGTTTTAATTGCATTTGCGAATCATCTCACGTGAAGTAAAGAGCTGTAGAAATGACAACGAGCTCCATTAATAAAAACGGGTTTAATAATATTGATATGATTTCAAATCATTTCAACAGTACCTTATATTTTTAAAAAAATATTTTTCTAATATACACAAGGGTGACAAATTAAAAGAAAAGATAGTGGATTTATTATGCCGAGGCATTTTACTGGAATGCTTTGGGTCCACGTTTATCCCATTCCTACTCTTGTCTGCTGCACCCAAGCAAACGAATTGGACAATTCGCAACGTTAATACTAATCAAATGAAAAGGTTAAATGGAGAGAGAAAAAAAACACTTTAAAAAAAAAACGGCATGAAAAATAAACCACACAGTTGAAATTAAAAATTCCTAGCAATCACACAGACTCTTTTTTAGAAACGAGGGCAGCTATTACCATACGATGCTTGCAGCTCAATAGAGGCTAGGAAACAAAGATGGAGCCTAATTCATACACAAGCGAGAGAAAAATGAGCCACTGTTTCAAACGAACTGCGAGCACGAGACAGCATGGGGATGAGATATGGCTCACTATTAAATCTGTGCAAATTCCATGCTCCTGCTGACTAAGATTAGAAAATTAATTTCATGGATGCAAAGGCAATACTGATGTCATCAAAGAGAATAGAAGGAGAGGTTTAACTCTTAGCTAGCAAAAATAAATAAATAAATCAAATCAATGAATGTTGTAGTGTGTGTCACAATAACAAGATCTTCCATGCACAGTCCACTTTCTAAAATAAGAAATAAAAGAGAACCGGTAAGAAAAAGAACGAGCTTTAGTGACGCTGCAGTTAAGAGTTATCGGTATTCGACAATAGATTTGGACATTTCTTAGTGTTCAGGATATTGTGGATTCCATGATTGGGCTGCCTTGGAATTCATAAAACTTTATTCTAGTAAATAATTTTTCAACATTGGATCAAAGAAAAATACGCATTTAACTGTTCGACAAGGGTTTATTTTGTTTAAACAGGGTTGAAATTGTTAGCATAGAATTAACAAATAAACAATACGTGGTTAACTAGCATCCATGGACATTCCAATGACTGACTTTTTTGTGTAGTCAATAAATTACTTTCCATATCTATAATTTGACTAACAGTGTTGCACTTCCAAAAGTGTTTTCACACTGAGCGTGTTTACCGTGTTCACATTCACGGGAAACGCCGCTCGGACCGCCTCCTACAGGTCGGGTTCGGTACTATGGTGCGCTTCCCGGTCCGCATGACAAGCTTTTCACGTTATCAATTTTTCATGCAGACCGTGCTCTGTTTCCGACTAAACTGCCAGTGTGAAAGCCCACAAAGATGAGGAAAACTTATATTTCTTCAGGAAATTTGATTGATTCGGCTTCTGGTTGAACATGTGACTTGTGGAATGTTCCAAATAGTTTATAATGGTGAATGTGTTCAGGTAACAGGGTTGAGGGAATGTTGTGGGACAGTGAAATGTACATTTTTATAACCTATAATGGATTTCTGGAAAAGAATGTTCCTGGTATGAGATTTTTTATGAAAACAAATATGATTTGTGAAGTATTTTAATGACTATATGTCAAAGTGTAATTATAGTGGCTGGGACCAGCAAGAATCATATTTTTTAAGTACTGTAGAGGTTTGTATTCATTTCTTAAAAGATATCTATCCAAAATATGTTTTTGTGTAGGACAGTTTTACTTTGTGACTGTCTTTTACATTTACTTTACACATAAATATTTGTAAATGTAAGATCAGTGAGACACAAAATAACAGCCCAGTTGTGGAATCAACTACAGGTTTGTGCCTGTAGCTTGGATTGTCATTGTCTTTTTACACATCATTCATCCGCTGTGTTAAATGGTGGGTTTGCTAAGGTTTAAAACAAGAATGGTGTGTGTAACCTGCCAGTGTCATAGTTCCTGTCGAACGTCTTTCAGTAAATGTCAGTGCTCACAAGCATGAGTCCGAAGAGACCTTCTGCAGGGGAAATTGCCTTCCTGCAAAACACTCCAGTCGGAGGTTGCCAAGGCAGCTATGCATGAAGGCCAGGTAGAGATGGGACAACATTAGAGAGAGACAGAGAGGGAGAGAGATGGAGAGAAAAGGAGGGCAAGTGTCACAGTCTCTCCTGATATTATACGCAGCAGTGTGTGCGTTTTGGTAGCAGAAAGATGAAGAATGACGACGTGTTTAGTAGACATGTCTGGTGTTTACTACACATGACCTGTGTTTTTAAAGTGCTCATACACTTAGCATTTACTGAGAGAGTGTGTGAAAGAGACAAAAGACTAAGAGAATGGGAAAGACCTGAAAAAACAGAATTGTACAAGGGTTTTGGGGGTTGTTGTTGTTGTTTTTTTTTAACTGTAAACCATTAAAAATGATATAAATTGATTTAGAGACAGATATCACACAAAGAATGCGAGACTGACACTGAGAAAGATACGGGTGAAAGACAAATACAGACAATCAGGAAAAACAGAGAGACACGTGAACAAACAGAGGGACAGACAGGTACAGAAAAAGAAAGACAGACAGACAGAAACAGAGAAGTAGAGAAAAAAGCTGAAGAGGGAGCAGCAGAGTGAGACAGGCATAGAAAAAGAAAGACAGGTCAGGAGAGGCAGGTATAGGAAGAGAAAAGCAGATAGAAAGGCAGACAGGTAGAGAGACACGGTATGCATAGAAAGATGGGATAAGAGACAGACAGGTACAGAGACAGGATAAGAGACATACAGGTAGAGAGATACAGTATGTATAGAAAGACAGGATAAGAGACAGACAGGTAGAGATACAGTATGTATAGAAAGACAGGATAAGAGACAGGACATATGGAGAGGGAGGTGGAGAGATATGTGTAGAAGGAGAAAGATTGACAGACTGAGAAAAAAAGAGAAGGAGAAAGGCGAAGGGGAAAAAAAGATGGCAGGCAGAGAAGAGAGAGAAAGAGGAAGAGAGAGAGAAAGAGAGAGAGAGAAACACACTACATTATTTAAAAAAAAAAAAAAAAAAAGTCTACACCAATTTCACATAGAAGAAAAAAATGTGTGTGTGTGTGCAGCATGGCATCAGCACAAGCACAGAACAGTCAGCAGTTAGAGGCATCACGGTTCCGCCAGACGTACATGTCAACACTGCTTCTGCTGACCGGCGTCTGAGAACGAATCAGGCGACAGTTCTCCAGTTCCTAAGAAGAGGCGTCCCGCGTCAGCACGATGAAAATGAAGGTTTTCCACATGTATGAATTAAAGGGAAAAGGAGAGCTGCCGTGGTGTTTTTCCCCCTCTCCGAGGGCAACCACGGCACGCCAGGAATGCCTTCCAGTTGCACTTTAGTGCCGAGACACGTCCAGCTTGTACGATCGGCTCGTGAGAATGAAAACAATAATTCTCCTATCAATCAGACAAACACTCCTCCTCTGAGACCTCTAAGGTAATTTCAGTTGTTATTTCTTAACACACATTGGGAGACAACGAAATAGTTTCTCATAAATTTACATTCAGGACAAGCTATTAAGGAACCATACTCGCTTTATTAGTCGAACCAGTGTAATAACTATAAATGACGCCACACCATCGAATGCACTTGTGAATTAATTCGAGTCACCCTAACGCTTAAGGGAAAGAAATAGCTAATATTAGGTTTAATTAGAAAGCCAGAACACCCAGTGCAAGATTCATCTGGGCAATACTACTGGCATCTCCATTAACAGTCAGCTTTCGTCTGGTGGTGTAAAATAATAGTCAGTTCTCTGTGTGCCCACGGGATAAAAACACCAGGCAGAGCTCGCAGCCTTCTATTCAACATTAAGAGCCATTCAGAGCATTAAGATAAAATATGCAGCCACTGTGCCACGGGCAAGGCAGTCTTGGCCTTTGATGTGGAGAGCAGGCCGGCCTTGCAAACATCCACTTCATTTCACCGGCGCCATCTATCAAGTGAGCTGCAACAAACACATCTCCTGACCTTCAATCTTCCTCCGGTTATTAGATACTCATTTAAAGTCACCTGAAACAATCCAGACCAAATTGATTTCATTATTGGACTCTGTGTGACGACTCCCTGATTGCTCAGCAGGAAATATTAAAAGTTAATTAGGAAAAAAAATTGATTTTAAATTTTTTTTTTTTTTTTTTTTTTTTAACACTCTCTCTACCGCAGCTTTGACATTCAGAGTACAAGAGCATCAGATTTGGATTGTGGAAGAGTCTGAGTGACGACCTTCCTATTCGGGGAGAGCGCTGATGAGAGATGGTGTGGTATAGTGCACAAGAACAATAAGACAGGCTTTGTGAAACCTAGAGCAGCCTGAGGAAAGCGCTCTCAAGGGTTGATTGGCCTTTAATGTCTTTGCTCCCAACAGAATGAGCTTGTCGACCTGAGGATATGGGCTGCTTTTGACCTCCTGACCTATCAAGGCCGGTTCATGGTAGAGTGCTGGGCAAAGGCCCTTTTCCAATCTTTTAAGATCTCCGAATCAATCTGAGTGCCAGATGTGAACATGTGGGGCCAGCGCTGTGCAATCAGGAAATCCTGGCCCCGAGGGTAATTCAGGTCCGGCATCAGACTTTGGTCTTTCACATCCCAATCACTGTGACTCTGTGGGTATAACTAAACAACAATTCTAAAATTCAAGGCCAAAGCTACAGAACAGAGAAGCATGGTGGCACATTCACCTGGGCAGAGAAACCAAAACCTGTTGTTAAATAATGCAGCATTTAATACAAAAATAATCACTGCAAGAGGTTTGATGCTATTTTGCTATTTAGACAGTATTTAAATGAGCCTTTTCCAATAAATATCCAATGGAGTGTTTAGATATCGTTCGTCTTGATCAGTTAATAAGATATTATACTTCTCTCAACATATTTCATACACACTTTAGCAGGGAAATCCAGTACACATGCTCATTCATGCAATTATCCATTCAGACAGTTACGTGGCAGCAGAGCAATAAATAAAATCATGTAGATACAGGTCAAGTTCTTCCATTAATGTTCACATCAAACATCAGAATGGGATTAGAAAAAATTTAATCTCAATGACTTTGACCATGGCTACCGTGGATGTTGCTACAAGACAGGTGAGTTTGAGTATTTCAGAAACTGCCGATGAACCAATAATTTCACACACAACAGTCTCTAGAGTATACACAGCAAAAAACACCCGGTGAGTGGTAGTTCTGTGGTCTTGCTGAAAAAGTCTTGTTGATAAAGGAGGTCAGAGAAGACTGGTTCTTGAAGTCTACAGTAACTCAAACATCCACTCTTTATAACCGTGGTGAGCAGAAAAGCATCACAGAACGCACAACATGCCCCAACGTGAAGTGAATGGGCTTCAGCAGCAGAAGACCACATTAGGTTCCACTCCTGTCAGCCAAGAACAGGAATCTGAAGCTATAGTGGGCACAGGCTCACCGAAAGTGGGCAGTCAGGTTTCCTAGAAACAGCACAATTTTAAAGCCTCTTGTCCTTTCATGATCATAAAATAATTATTATACATAAGGGTGGACAAATCACTAGCCTGGGTTCAAGGGATTTTTATGTCCGGTTAAGTTACTATTTAGTACAATTTTTTCCCTACTGGTATAATGAGTCCCTGACATCAAAGTTGTATACAAAGGGCTATTTAACTTTCTAACCATCCATTTTCCATACCGCTTATCCTACACAGGGTCATGGGGAGCCTGGAGCCTATCCTAGGGAACTCGGGGTACAAGGTGAGTGGTGGGTGCCAACCGATCACAAGGCACAATCACACACACTACAGACAATTTGGAAATGCCAGTCAGCCTACAATGCACGTCTTTGGACTGGGGGAGTAAACCCGGAGGAAACCCCCAAAGTACAGGGAGAACATGCAAGCTCCGTGCACCCAGGGTGAAGGCAGGACTCGAACTCCCAACTCCAGAGGTGCGCAGGAAACGTGCCAACCACTAAGCCACCCTGCTATTTAATGTTATTTATATATATATATTATATATATATATGTATATATATATATATTATATATATATATATATATATATATATATATACACATACATACATACATACACATAACGCAAATGAGGAACAGCTACCAAGACCAGTTCCGAAGATCTCAGATTCCTGCTGGAGTTATAAGGTTGCAACAACTCTTTTATATAAGCAGGAGCTTGACCATGCAATGCTCTAAACACCATCCCAAGAATTTTATTCATAACAGTGCAATTGTAAATGGTGCATTTGAATGCAAATATTTCATTATGACCATGCATGTAAGAAATAAAACCAAGGCAACCCATAATTTGTGAGTCCAAATATTCAGACATATAAGGTTTCGAACACAGACTAAACTAAACTAGACTACAATTACAAGTAGTTGCATTACATTATTTAGTGTTACAAAACAGTGGCAGTTCATGTGTCAGTGAGTGCTGGATTGTAGACATGCTAATCAGCCACTGCTTTCACACACCATTCAACACCGTGACAAACCAGGTCTGTTTTTCCAACAGCTGATCACAACTGAAATATTAGCGAGGCTGGTTGACTACAGCAGCAGCAGCCCCGGGACAAAGAATTGCTTCAAAACTCCAAATATAGACCATCTGTTATCCTAACCCAAGTTCACATCATCCCGATTGTGGAGAACTATTACCAGACCTCAAACCACAAAATATCTTTTTTACAAGGCTTCTTCATGAGTCATGGTGGAGGCAAAGTTTTATGGAGAGCGTATTTTTTCTAAAGCTTTGATCCATAGGTCTTCCTTTGCTGGAGATGCTTCAGCCTGACTCATCTGGCAAGCAGCATGTTTTAAATGAAATCACACTGCGCTGCTGCAGCACAAACTCTACATGGCCATGACTGTAAAGCTTCTAAAAAGCCAATTACAGACTTTTCGAGGCGGATAGTTTGAAGCCAGCTAAATAAGCCGCACGACGTATACATACTGTATATGGTATATGACACCCATTATGTTAACAAAAAACATTTTCTCTGTACCATGGGGTTTTGTTTTTTTCCTAGCATGGGTATGGAGCATCCAAATTGGACATACAAACAGTCATTTTTCAAGTATGATTACACTCATGACATTTGCAACTCATATCACAGGCCCAAATTACATTCCTGAAAGCACAACGAACAGAACATGGCAACATCAAGGACCCATAGTTACTAGGACTATAACAGACCGCCACTATCTATACAGTATCTGTACCTGTTTAGTGCTCCATATATCCATATTCGTATATAAACACAAAATGGGTGTGGCCTAATCAGGAAGAATATTTTTTTGTTGTTGTTGTTACACAGAACACAGTTATTTTTGTTTGTACCAGCCTGCGACATGTTCTACCAAATAAATTTCCCAAAATATAAACAAACTAGCACCACTGGGACTCCAAGTCGTTACTAAGGATGAAGAAATGAACGATGTAAATGCATCAGTGTAAATACACCGTTCATGTTCACATCAACGAAAGTGGTCTGTCTTTGTCCAGTGAGCGTCGTATCGGACCTTTCAGTCTCACCCACAAGCTTCATATTTAAACACTCACTTGCATTAAAGTAAGAGTGTCCTGCACACGTGACTTTTTTGTTGTTGTATCCCATGGGATCCCAAGCATGGTGCACACTTAGTTTTAACCAGATGCCCCCTTCAAACCTTTCTGGCAAGTTAAAACCTCCTCCTATTCATATCTGCATTTGTATCACATATCTAATGCTTTCTCATGAATGTTCAATTGAGCAAACTTCATTCAAATCCATAGAGACCAATTCTCATGACTCTTTTAGAATATAATACCTTTACCACCGTTTGAAAATTGGCTCTTTAAAAGAAAGTGTGCAACAGTTCTGCTGCAATGGGAGGCTGTTTTTTATGAACATGTAATTGTTTTTGTTTTTTTTTAATGATTTTGGGTCGCTTATTATCAAAACATAACATATGATTTTGTTTCCCTCAAAATATACCTGGTTAATATTTAATATATTAAGTTATTACAAAATGGCAAAGTCCCCAGGCAATTGATAGGAAGTGTACATTATTAAAAAAGTTATTAAAGGCATTTGCTACTACTCAGTAAGAAAAACAGTTTAACACTTCACATAACAGTTGAACAAATAATTGTATTTTCGATTCATGTTCATTGCTTGAATCATTTTACTTTTGAAAGAGTTCTTTGAAAGATGCAGTCCCGTGCAAAAGTATTGGAACGGCAAGGGCAATTCTATTGTTTTCGCTACACATTGAAGGCATTTGGGTTTGAGATCTTACATTTCCTCATTTATACATCTAGACGTGTTAAACCACTTAGAACATGGCACTTTTTGTTTGAACCCACATCAAAAATATTGGAACATGTGACTGTTAGGTGTTTCTTGCTGCCCGGGTGTACCCCGTTAGACTGATTGTTTAAAGAATGAATAGCTCTGAATGTCTACTCTTGGTTTGAGCCCTAGGTTTTACCTATGAAGACTGCATGTGTTATTAAAAAGGATAAACCAACATGTAGACCAGAGAGCTGTATATGTATATACTGTACTTAGCTGCTTTTTGCTAGCTGAGAAGATTGGAACAATCCTTTCTTTGGCCCAACAGACATATAACACAGTATATACAGTAGAGTTAAATTAGCTTTCAAAATGTACTTAAAAGCACTTTTAAAATCAGTGAAGGATTATACAAGTTTTGTATTTGCCTCTAGACCACAAAAGACATCGAGAATGATTCTGATGGAATTGACTGGAATTAGTTTTGCAAGAACCAAAACCAATCCCGTCCTAACAAAAGTTGATACCTAGGTAATAAATAACATGAACATCAAATGATATTTAATATAAATTACATAATCAATTTTATCTTTCACGCCACTTAGCTTACACTTGATCTGGTTTATTTTTCTACTCTTGATTCAATCTGCTTCCACTGTGAGGAAAAAAAATGTTATTGATGGATTTATCTGCCTCGAGATATGTAACCACATGAGTTCCATTGCCAAAATGTCAAAGCATCCGTTCATGGACCCCCACTGCCTTCAGAAAAGCGCTGAGAATGAGCGCCGTGCCTATTGACTCATCCATAGAGTGCATACAGAGCGGATGAAAATGCAATACTCTTCCCTCGCACCGCTCCCTAGATTTCATGCCTCTGAAAGTATTCATAGCTTATGCAGGATTTATGCATTTCATTCTGTTTACTTTGTTACTCAACATTCTACACATTTGTTTACAAGGCAAAGAGGCCATATTGATGGAATTGCCTACTCATAGACAGATGCCTGACAGATCCTATCTCAGTCATCACAACATGGCATTTATATTCAAAGAAGAAAAATGAATTATAGATGCTTGTTTTTGTTTTTTGTTTTTTTCCCCCTCACTATGCATATCATTTCTCTCTCAGCTGCCAATAAGCACGATTTTGGCTCCAAGAATGGGAACAGGCTCATAGTAAAACAGGACGTGTCCTCCTTCCCGGACCTAATTTAAGATTCAATTACAATACTCTTTAAAAGCGCCGACTTCTCAATTAATTATCTTAAGATTAGCCTGACAGTAATGGCCCTCCCACCATCTCGGGTTGGAACGACTCGGCGTGCCCCGACTGCTTTGCTTGCTCTCGAGGAAAGACAAATAAATCAGCTCTCCTCTTCTACATCCTGCATTTAGTCCTTTTTTTTCAAACGCTGTTGTTTTATACCACTTTTTGCCAGGCGTATTCTTTCCTTGGTGCGCGATTGATATTCATGCGCCACGACGGGCTGCGTTTTTATGAGCCACTGGGGCCAGCACAGTCGCTGACTGATGGCTCTGCCGCCACCGCTGCTGGGTGTGAGTGAAAAAACACCCAGTCGTCGGGCGCTTTGATTGGAGCCAAGCGGAGCATTTCTCTTCACTGTGTCTAGCATTCCGCCTCCCTCTACCACACACTCACGACCGACCCGTATGCTGTCTCCCGCCGCCTGGAAATGAATGGCTCTCCCCTCCGGCAGCAGCCAGCCCCCCATTCTGTTTATTTAAATATTTGATATGTAAGCAGTCATAAAATAAGTGTCATAACATGCAGAGAATGACGTGCGTGCAGAAGGCCGTTATGTGTAATGGGTTCTGATGCGTACGGGACGCGGAGTTTAGCCCAGTGGGGACACGTGACGTGCTGAGAAAAGATGCCGGTGGGAATAAATGAGTGTGTGAGTGAGCATGGTACATGCAGAAATAATGCACAGCACAGCAAACACATCAACATGCCTATGCCAAAACTCAGACCTAATAATGGAAATGTATGCATGCTGGAACGGTCTCGTGAGAAATGCATTAATATGTAAAAGGGGATATAAGTCTTCTATGACAACTCACCACCGGCGTTGTCAAAAGAGCTAAACAAAACCTAACCTGATCCTCGTTCGGGAAAAACATACAAATGCTCAGATTTATTTATTTATTTATCTATCTATTTATCTATCTATCTATCTATCTATCTATCTATTTATTTATTTATTTATTTATTTATTTATTTTTTATGGCTGCACGTTTAACATCAAAAACTGAAAACTGAGTAGGTCTAAAACAGATCTATAGAAATTTCCATAGAGAAATATTTGTCGTGAGTAATACAAACAGTATGAATTGCAAATACACGTATTTACATGAATACATAGCTACTGAACATTACAGCAGTAATGTTTTTTCCAAAAATGAAATTTACAGAAATTTTTTTTCATCACCCAAATGTAGTCGATCAGACAGAATGTGTTTGCTGTCCAAAGTTTGATTCTCATAGCACAGCTATGAGACTAATCTACAATAGCTACCAGGACAGGTACGTTTATAGCCACCAGGTAAGCAATGTGCAAATTCCACATCCTTTGCAACATCATCGTCAAGTAATCTCAAGTAGACAACAACACCCAGGGCATGTGCTTCCACATAACATGATTAAAATAAGAGGGTCTACACTAGGGGTGGGCAATATGATGAAAATATCACACCACAATTCTCATAGACATTTCTACCATACGCAATATGTATCACGAATGATAGGTTTGCTAACCAACAGCCAGCAAAACATTAGTGTCACATTAAAAAAAATGATACTTTATTTAATGTCTACAAAAAAATTCTGTTCATAAAATCATAAAAACTTTTATTTAATTGACATGATTAAGAAAAAATATATACAATAATATATGACGATATCTTAGAGAAGCATACTGTGGATATTAGCTTTACATGATACTGATATTATATCATCGTATCACCCAGCGCTATTCTGAACACTCCTAGTCTCCCATAAATATAATGTATTAATCACATAAAATTGTACATAATACTTTATCAGTAACGCACACACACCAACCAACAGGCGGTGAGGACCCGTAAATAAGCATAATGTCACATGATGCGTCCTTTGACTACAAAACGGTGGCTGTGGCTCAGGTGATAGAGCGGGTTGTCCACCAATCGTAGGGCTGGCAGTTCGATTCCCAGCCCACATGACTCCACATGCAGTGGACCATGGCAAGACAAGTGTCCTTGGGCAAGACTCTGAACCCCAAGTTGCTCCCGATGACAAGCTCCGCTACCATTGGTGTGTGAGTGTGTGAATGGTTGGGTGAATGAGACCCAGTGTAGAACCTCTAAGGTTCTATAACCGCTATACAAGTGCAGACCAAAAAGTTGATGAACGTCAGGCCGAAAGAACCTTCATAAAACTCTTAAAATAATAATAATAATAATAATAATAATAATAATAATAATAATAATAATAATAACCTTCATAAAACATTAAACTCTGGCTCACACTGAAATCACTCATCAATTTTGAGTTCACTATCACATGTGATATTTTATCATGCTGCCCTAAAATAACCTAATACAGTAATTATTTCTCACAGTGGTGTTGAATTCTTGATCCTGTTTAGTTTGAAGGTATTGATTAATCTTCGATAATAGCAACTCTGACGATAATTCAGGCTACAAGACAAATTACATGCTTAAATTAATGCGCTCATTTTACATATGATCACTTCTATAATAACAAGTTATAAAGGGACCTGTATGGTGCAAGAGCCACATACTCTACGAGCAATTATGTCATGTGAAAAAGTGTTGTAATTTAACAAAGTATAATCATTGACATGTTGATGCTTTCTGTAAGTAGATGTTTATTTAACATTTATGGAAGGAGTCTCCAGAATCCAGCGCTTTGTAACAGTTAGTAGTTTTTCCACCATGGGAGAGTCTTCAAGACAGAGGGTTTTCCAGTTTCTGGGTAATGTCGAGATACTTTTTTTGTCTTATTAAATTCGAGAGGGAGAAAACAAAGGAAAGCGGCTAGTGAAGGTCAGACTGTGTATAGCTTCTAAAACGTAAGTGCCGTTCCATAACATTACATGAATTGATCAAAGGTATGTGTCATTTTATAATAAATAAAAATAAATGTGATCATTGACAATATGCTATGCACTGGAAGAAAAAAAAAAGAAAAAGAAAAGCTGATTTAATTTAAAATTTGAGTTTATACAACTTAACTTCACTTAACTCAATTATTAACCTGAAATTTTAAGTTGAGTCAACTTCTCTTTTTTACAGTGTGGTATAAGAGAAATAATCAACTTTGGGGTGGTAACTCTGACTTGCATGCCCTCAAGTTTTTATTGCTTACTTATATTCATTATAAAGGGAGTTTATTGGCTATTCTGATACTAGTGAGCACGGTGGCTTAGTGGTTAGCACGTTTGCTAAGCACCTCCGTGGTTTGAATCCCACCTCCGTCCTGTGTGAACATGTACATGGTAAATGGCAGATGCCCTTATCCATTTATACAACTGAGCAGTTGAGGGCTAAGGGCCTCACTCAAGGGCCCAGTGGTAGCAGCTGGGATTTGAACTCATGACCTTCCAAGCAGTTTCCCAACGTCTTAACCACTAAGTTATCACAGAGTTTGCATGTTCTCCCCTTGCGTCAGTGGTTTCCTCTATGTACTCCAGTTTCCTCTCCCAGTCCAAAGACATGCATTGTAAGCTGGTTGGCATTTCTAAATTGTCTGTAGTGTATGAATGGATGTGCAATTCTGCCTTGTGATGGGTTGGCCTTGTGCCCCGGGTTCCCTAGGAAAGGCTCCAAGCTTCCCTGCGACCCTGTTTAGGATAAGCGGCACAGAAAATGGATGGATGGTTCTGATACTCAGAACATGTCGATTCAGAAATGCTCATCCTAGCATAGTAAACATACTGTATGTACAACATGGGAGGAAAAAATCCAAGACAAAATATCTTATGTTTTGTTGCCTCTCAGATATGCTCTCAGATGTTCCTCATAAGCAGAAGGCACTGGATCAGAGAGCCTTCAGAACAGATCCCATGACATGCAAATCCATACTACCTTATAGAGCACCAGCATTTTTGGACCTGGGATCTGCTAGCACAGTGCACAGATGGGTTTTAATTCTTCTTGCTTCTACAGGTCTTAATTACCACTAATTGGACCAAATCACTTTTTTTCTGCTGCACTGACATAATGAAACAATTCATCATTAATGCTTAATGACTTGAATGATGGTTCTCTGCAGATAGGCTGAGGGAAGGTCAGCGAAAAGGACACGGCCGACAAGGAGAGTGAGGCGCTGACATTTAGCAGGAAATGTAAAAAAAAAAAAAAAAAAAAAAAAATAGGAAGAAAGGAGGAAAAAAAAAGAGAGAAATGCTGAGGGGCTAAAACGAGTTAATTGGAGTTCTGTACTTTTACTCTGGCATCTTGTAAGATGGTGAGATCCAGTACTGTCCATGATTTCTGCGCATTAGCATTGTGAATTGGTGGCGTAACCAAAAGCGCAGGGCTTAATTAATTACAGCACCAAACTTCAGAACGGCGAAGAGCTGACTGTGCAAGATCCCAGCATAAAAGCAAGTAGTAGGACAACAGGAAAGAGATAGAGAAATATATCATCGTTAGACAGGAGAGGACTACAACGCATTGTGCTTGGCGTGAAAAGCTTTTCTCTACGAGTCGTCTTAATTTAGCTAAAAGCTCACAAGTGTAGGAGCGCCGTCTCTCTGACACATCAATTTCAGCCCAAAATAAAGATGCAGCAGCAGTTTGAAAAAGAGGCGCAATTTTCCACTGGGAAACAAAGAGTTCAGCTGGCCAAACGATTGATTATGGTAATGTGATCTACAAAACCGTAAACAGAGAAGCCACTGACATACAGTTGACATTATAGTAACCTTTGCATGCTTATCCTATAATGCAAGTGGATGTTCATCAAAAGACCATCTCATAGGTGAAATAAAAGGAGCATTTCCTCTTCTATTTACACAAATGGTTATTAAATGATCTAGAATCAATAAAAAGACGGATTCTATTGTTCATAATCAGTGCCTTGTTTCATTTTGTAAAAAAAACTTTTTTAGCATAACCATGAAGATAGAAATATATCTCAAGACATTTATAGATTAGCATCCCCACTGATTAGTTCTAGCTGCCAGAAGCACAGGGGGAAAAGCTAATACAGTCTGGAAACTAACAACTTGGCACTGTGAGTGACTATAATTCTGCAGCCCATTAATTAGGTCATGATATGAGCTGAACAAAGAGGTGACACGTACAAGGTGTTACTCCGACTACTCGGCATTTGCATCATAAATACAAACACTTTTTTTAAAAAAAGGGTGCTAAAAGGAGTGGTAATCTGAAGGGTACATATTTTTTTCCCTTTAGTACGTTTCTGTCAGCATATGATATAGATATGGTGCTCGCATGTTGTTGCTGGCTAATAAATGGTAGAAAGGTAACTGTAAAAAATTAGCTAGCTAACCAGCTAGTTACCAAACGCTACAAACATGGGCCTTATATTTTAATTATATATCTTAAAAATGTACCGCCTTAGTGACGAGCAATGGTACGGTATGAAATAAAACCCCTAAATCTTAACTCTAGCCCCTAACCTGTAACCATAACCCAAACACGTAACCCGTAACCATAACCCTAACATGTAACCTGCAACCCTAACCACTAAACAGTAACCTTAACCCCTAACATACAACCTGTAGCCCGTAACCCTAACCCCTAACCTGTAACCCTAACCCCTAACCTCAACATGTAACCCGTAACCCTAACCTGTAACCCTAACCCCAACACGTAACCCGTAACCCTAACCTGTAACCCTAACCCCTAACCCTAACATATAACCTGCAACCCTAACCCCTAATGGTTATTAAAAATTACTGTAACATGCCATGAACTGTGCACACACAAAGGTATTCATGAGTGTGGTGGAACGAAGTAAGTGTGCAGAGAAACTGTTGAGTGTGAGAGAGCACTTCAGTTCTGCAAGCACTGAGCACTAGAAGCACGCATGCGTCCTTTACATTTGGCTTATGAGTCAAGATGCAAAGTATGGAATCTTATGTTAATAAGGGCCATGCTCACTGATACTGCTCTGCATGCTCAGCTCGGCCACCCTCACGCTCTCAGTTAAAGAAATATTTAAACACCATAAGATCTAGCATATAATACTCAGCAGGAGTCCATCGATAGCAGCACATGGCAGCAACCAGTATATAAAGAGCTCAATAAAAAGTTCCATACCAACCCTGATTGATCACAAATCCAGAAGGTTCCTCATTTCAGTATAAGTGTCACGGTATTACTTCATATACAGTTTGGTATAATTTTTGTCTAAATGTAAAACATATCGTATGTATTGGCGTTAAGGAATGTTTTCTATCTATGCTGTTTTCTGTGTTCCACTGGTAAAATGCACGTCAGTATAGTATTGCTGAAAATGAAAGGTTTATTGACACAGGTGGCTGACAGCCATGCTCATTCTCACACACAGCATCCGAAATCAACACCTTCATCCATGACCAGTCACACTAATCAATGCCTGTCATTCTAAAATTGCCCAATTTCGAGCTCAGATTCTGTGTCACTATTCTTGGCTGAAGATACAGAAAAGAAGATTCAGGGATGGGGGAAGGGGAGGGGGGACACTTCAGACATGAAATATTACAGTATATAACCAGAAATAAGGAAGTGTGATGCACACTATCTATAGCATGATGCTACAAAAGAAGCAGATGTTCAAACATAAACCCTCTGGGCTTCAGAATACAGCTCTCTCCTTGGCTGCCCGCTGTGCACCGTCCTCCCTCTGGACCGAGGATGAGCTTTTCCTGGATCTGCCTCTCCTCTCCTGTCCTCTCTCCTTTTGGAGGACGTAAGGGCTTTAGAAACGCTCGTGGGAGTAGGAAAAGTGGAAAGGATGAAAAGAATTTTTCCTTTTCCTTCAGGGAGGTAGCTCCCATTCAACAGCAGCACGTGGCTAATTTCCATGTGTGAAGGTCAGAGAGTGACTGAGAGGTGAAGCCACAGGGCTGGCTCGCTGCCAAACACACAAGTGACTGACAGAATCCAAAATCAAAGCAGAGAGACAGAGGGAGAGAGGGAACGAGAGCAGAGCACAATGTAGCCTAGTCTTCCTATGAGAAAATTACTCAAGTTGTGTAGGGCGTGCCAGCTTCCTGAGACACCACATGCCATTGACATAATGTTTTTTATTATTATTATTATTATTATTTAGCAATACTGTTATACATATTATATGTGTTTTTTTTTTTATTGAAACAACATGACAGACAGAGGTTTCTCATGAACTAAATGTCATGAGAACAGCTACAATAGTACACCATTTGTCCCATGATATGAAGGTCATGTGGTGTCCAAGAGAAATTTCAGCTAACAGAGAACATTCGGTATTTCATGAAAGGTTCTTAAAATACAAAAATAACATTCTGCAATTCTAAAAACATGTACATTTTGCTCCAGGGCGTAAAAAAAAAAAGGCTCATGGAAATGTCAGTGTTAATGTTCCTACAGCTAAAAATGTTTTAGCAACACTATAGGAGCTTAAAATGTTCTGTAAAATGGCTCTCAGAGCTCCCAGAAAATCTGACAGAGTTTTAATTTTCTAGAACTGTAACATTAAAAAACAAACAAACAAACAAACAAACAAAAAAAACCTTTTGCTATTTGCTAACTTAAACTTGTTAGCTGTGTATGTTCATAAGATGTAGAGAAACGATAGAAAACGCATATTGAGAGTGAGATCATCAGAGAAAATCATAGCGCAGGTTTTTAGTGTTTTTATAACTGAATCTGGCACCAGATAGCAAGTGAGATTCCAGCTGATGTTTCTAAATCATCTGAAAGAGCTACGTCTCACTTGCTGGTCAATGCTAGCTAGAGTTCAGTATGAATTGGCTATGATGAGCTAAACAGCCTAGTGTTGCACGGCTATGGTAAATAGATATGGTGCTAGCTGGCTAATAAACCTCAAATTTTAGAACGTTAGATTAAAAAAAAAAAAGTGATAACACTGGTTTATGAAAATTAGCTAGCTAACCAGTTAGCTAGCATCTTGTTCATAAAACAACTAAAACAAACTGCGTATAGTTTGCTTGTGAACTATATATAGTTTGCTTTTGATATTGAGATTTTCATATATAGATTAAGACTACTGCACGTTGCTAAATATTCAATTCAACCGTAATCAATTTTATTTGTACAGTGACTAAGATACCTATTAATAGACATTGTCATAAAGCAGTTTTTACAGAAATCTGGATGTAGATCACTAAGAGCAAAATAGAGATGACAGTGACAATTAAAATTCCCTGAGGTCAAATGAGGAAGAAACCTTGACTGGAAAAAAGTCCCAAAAGGGAACCCATCCTATTCTTCATTAGAGTATACAGGTGTTTGAAAAGTAAAGTCAAACAGTACTAAGTGTGCTGAAAGGATGTTCAGTATAAAACATATTGTGAATAAGAGTCCTAGAATGAGCACAAGACATTCTTTATGATTACAGCAGGAACAAATCTACAGTGATATTATCTACTGAAGCAAGGGTGAGACTTGGGCATAGACTGTGTTTGGGAATTGCAAGTCTTTAGGGACCATATCAACAACAGCATAAAGAAAGGCCTTGTTCACACTAGTTTGTTTTTGTTTTAAAATGGCATTTAAAATGAAAACGATCCTCGTCCACACGCATGTCACATGACCATCCATGCACACTGGGCATGTGCATACAAGTGTAAACAGGAAGTTGGTTGCTAGTCATCGGCAGGCACAACAAACTGGCGTTCCATGTAGGGCTTACGCCGCTTGAAATGAGAGTTGTTGCCGATTTCTCTAATCATAGCTCGCCTCTTGCGCATGTACTCAGCTGCAGAATTATAAAATACAGAATTTAACTGTACAACGGCTGCCAAGAATGACGACAAAGCCAGCAAAGCTTGTGGTTCATTCTCCGTGTTGTTGTGAAAACGATCAAGGTAGTGTAATGGTCATATGATAGGGGCTTGACAAATCAGGGAAGGATACGCAATGATCCAGAAGACCCAATCAGGGGGCGAACGTGGGCGAAGCCACGCCTTCATTTGCAAAAGTCTTCGTTTTGGTCTGTTTACACGGAAACGTGAGCCCGGAGTTTTCAAACTAAAACGGGGTCTTCAGCGTTTCCAAAAGTCTCCGTTTATGAGGGGCGAAAACACCGGAGTAGTGTAGATGACAGGTGTAACCGTAGCAAAAGTTATGTGTTTTAAAAGGAAAACGCACTAGTGTAAACAGGCCCTAAGTCACAGGGCTCATCGGGATGAACAAACAAGATAGATAAATAGACATACAAGATACATCAACTAACGGAAGGAACTATCACAAATGGCATTTTGCAATCTAGGTGCTAAAAACCATGGCGAAACCATGGCTACAAACCAGCAGGAAACATGAGGTGAAAAATGTCTGCCAGTGTGAATGAAGGATAAGGCTCCAGGAAGGCTAGGACTGGCACTGAGCCAAGTGCACATGGGCAATTTACTGCAATTTATTGTAAACACCTTTTATTGCACTCATTCCAATGAAACATGGAAGACCGTGTGATATTCTCAAACCCGTAGGAATTCAGCACTTTGGTTATGTGATGTGAAGTAAATGATAATACTTTATGGTGCATGAGGTCTTCCAGTGCGACTGCCCTCCAGAGTTCAAATACGAGCCTTTTTTCCATTACTCTCCACCATCAGCTCCCCAGAAGCAGCACTCAGCAGCTTCTATTCACACCCCTGTGGAGAGCAATAACCAGAGAGACACAGCACTGGCAGTGCAGGCCGGAGTGCTGCTCAACCACACACAGTCACAGACACATGCTGTCTCTCTCTGTCTCTGTCTCTGTCTCTCTCTCTCTCACACACACACACACACACACACACACACAGCTTCTTCTTTTTTTTTTTTTTTTTTTTTTTACAGTATCAGAGCACCCCAAAGTCAGTTTTTCAGCATGGCCGAGCTCTGTGGCACAACCTGCCAACAAGCTGTTACAACATGCAGGCTACCACAAAACCAGCAAAGAAATCACAGCTGGATTAATTTAGAGTGATTCAGAGCAAAAGGCAGGCAGTGTCTGGGTGGTCCATATAAATCTACTCCACAGCTCATTTCAGCTGTATATAAATAATTTGTCTTTGATAAACTACATTTTATGTTTTATTAACCAGCTTCATTTACTCTTATATCGCAGTGCTGTTGAATTCTGGATTCCGATTGGCCAGAACGTGCTGATTAATTTTCTGGCAGTAGCATCGGCTGCAAGGTTTGTAGTGATGCACTCGTTTTAATGTTGTAGTTTCTATGGTAACAGTTAATTTAAGGCTAAGCGATATGTTAAAATCTATATACAATAAACAGCAATATTACAAAACACAATATGTATCACAAAATTTAGGTTTGCTCACAAACTGCCAGCAATACAGTAGTGTTGTTTTTCTTTTTCTATTTTAAATTATATCAAATGTTTGTTAAAATAAATGACCATAAAAAACTCAAACAAATTCTAATAATTAAAAAAATTACAATAATAATAATAATAATAATAATAATAATAATAATAATAATAAGAAGAAGAAGAAGAAGAAGAAGAAGAAGAAGAAATAAATCTTGCAAGGTTCAAAGTAATGCACTCATATATATACACGAGTGCATTACTATACATGCACACACACCCACACACACATATGGTGAAGGTTTCTGTAAGGAGAAGTGTAGCATAAAATAATTAATAACATGAACTAATGCTCCGTGACATTAATGTAAACATAAACTGATAAAATATAGGAATAATTATCTATTGCTTCAACAATTTATATTGGGTTGTGTCCTTCAGTGATTCATAAAAGTACTGCTTTATAATGCTTTATATTCAGGCCAAACCTAAGCCAAGATAAGAAATAAAAAAATGTCCTCTAATCACATTGTCATTCATTATGAAAAAAAAGGTGGGGGGAGGGGTGAGAATTGCTGTGATATAAGAGGAGTAAAACATCAGGAGGCATGCTGTTAAAAGAAAATAATCAACTTGTGGGTGACAACAGTAATTCCTATAACAGCATGCCCTGTCATGTTTTATCTCTTACTTATTATATTCACTTTTGGCAGTGGGAGGTGTATTTGTTCTGATATTGTAACAAACAGCACTGAGAATTAAGTGTCTGGATGGTCTATAGAAATAAGCAGTACCTTTGTAGCAGCTCTAAGCTTCTAATTGAAATTGGCAACCAAATACCAGATTTCTGCAGAATGCACAGGGTTCCAGTTTCACTCAGTGTTCAAAAACACTATTTTGACAGAGCTCTTAGCAGGCAATTATGAGCAACAAGTCTACAGGATTTCACTGATTCTAGTCACTGTCTCAAGGAACATATGGAGTTCATACGGTATATTATATGCCTGGCTAGGCCCATTGGTTGCAACCAATTTTAGAGAGTTCTGAAAAAAAAAAAAACCAGCAAACAACTATTAATTTCAAATTAACCATATTCATTTTCGGTACTATCAGCTCTACTGTAATTGCTTTTTCCCCTCTGTAAATACACACTATGCAGATCATCTACGAGATCATTATGCAGAAAAATCAACACACCATGATCTTGTTATGCAAGAAAATGTTAATGCAAGCCTTAATTCTGCTGAGAAGGATCTTTCTGTCCCAATGTTTCTGCTTAACTAAAATAAATCTTCAATTATTTTATTTAATTTCTAGAGTAAATTGAAATTAGTTGGCATTTTAACAAAAAAAAAAAATCATAGGCAATCCTGGGATAACCCATATGCCAATTACGCTCCGGCATTTGGCGTTTCATCCTAGAAGATGAAAACACTGCCGGCCCTTATCACGAGCAACGGAGCAAATTAAAATTTCACTCAGACCGCCTAATCAGCTAAACTGCTAGAGCTAGCAACGTAAACAAACACACACACACACACACACACACACACACACACACACACACACACACAAAGGCTGGGGCGCCTTTGGAGGTGTGCTGTGGCCCAGAAAAGAATTCAGCATCCTAACATAAGTGAAATAACGGCATGTATATTTACAGGCTTACATTGGTTATCGTCTAGGCCAGTGTTACAGCTAACGAAAAGGGAAGAATTCTCCATAGCTTCAATAATTTATATATAGTTATCTCCTTCACTAATTTATAAAAGCAGCACTAAAGAATCATTTAAAATAAACAATGCTTCCATATAGCATGCAGACTAACACTAAGCCATGCTAAGAAATTCAAATGCTCTAATAATAATGTGATCAGACCTACATTCAAAATTGATCATTTATTCCAATGTACAAATGATTTATGCAGGTCAGAAGATGACTGGTAAATAAAGAACATATATCTATTACGTAAACTGACAAACCCCTAACACGATCGTTAAATGTATCGTATACATCCACGTAATTGGCCTTTTAGTAATAAACAACAAACGGACATCTATCCTCCTGTCATTACAGAGACACAGACGTAGAAGACTCAGCCACGTTCTCCTGAAAGAAGGAGCACTCAGCAGTTTTTCATATTTCTATGTGGCCCATATGGAAACACATAGCCAGTCACATGTCAGATTTGATGTGAACTCGGAGCAGTGGGCTGGCAGAGCGCCCATGCTGAGTTTACCTTCATTATTCACACTCCAAGCCTGGAGGGCAGAAGCGAACAAGTGCAGAGGGCTATATGACAGCCATCTGAGGATAATAGCAGTTAGTGTCGACTGTTACAGCAATTATAATGTAATGATCATGTAACTAGTTTTAAGGTTTCATGCAATTAAAATGACATCAGTCAATCTTTAAATACTATTGCTTCTGTCTTGTGTAAACACACACAAGACAACTTTGTTACCCTGAACACTAAATCACAGAATGAAAAGCCATTTAACATGCCATTTAAAGAATCTTTTCATTACATGCTGTAATACTCAGGGATGGTTATAGTAAACACCCGAGGCCTAATAAACGATAGGTACACAGAAACATTCAGTGTAGAATTAACTTTTATAATGTAGCATTAGATTTACACCACCAAAAGAGACTGCATTATTTCATACAGCGATGTCCAGGTGAATATAGCAATGTATTTGCACGTCACAATAAAGCCCCAGAAATTCCTTTTCTGGACAATAATCAATATTTAATCAACATACTACATTGGGAGAATTTTCACAAAGCTTTTGGGTTTGTTAGAAAAGAAATACATTAGCCGTCATCACTTTATTCCCTTCACAATGCAATAAAGTTCCCTATAAATTGCTGAAACACATTATAATTTTTTTTTTTTTTTTGCTGTGTAAAAAGTAACACAGCATCAGCAGACTGATATTATATTATATTTTCTAATGTTGGTGTGTGAACAAGTGTGTTTACGCATTATAGTTGCATATATAAAAACATATGAATTTACACTGAATTGTACAATTTTACACCTTGCAAGCCCAGGCCTAAATGACTTGATATTATTACAGTAACACTTAACATATTAAATGTAAAAAGCAGACTATTCATTTTATTCTTATGAGTCACTTAATTAAAAAATAATAATAAAGGGATTCAGGCGGTGCTGCTTGGTCTAACTTTATTTCATATATAATATATATGTGTGTGTGTGTGTGTGTGTGTGTGTGTGTGTGTGTGTGTGTGTTTCCTGTGTTCATTGGGGGGGGGGGGGGGGATGTAACTCTTGCTACATTCGTTTAGCTGCGTTCATGTTATTAGCGTTGAGCTAATTTCATTCAGACTGAACTGACTGATGACCCTGACCTTTCACCTTTGACACGTTTTGAAAACAAATGGCTAAAACACAGTAAAACATTCAGAATTATCCAAAAAATATTATACAAATTAGAAACCTGGCTTACGACACAGAACCACCCCCCCCCCCCCCCCCCCCCCCCCCCAAAAAAAAAAAAAAAAAAAAAAAAAAAAAAAACAACAACAACAAAACAAAAAAACAAAACAAAGTATAGAGTGAGAATTTACCTGGTTCCGGTTGGCGCTTTGAGCGCTGTTTGCAGCCCCGGGATTAGTTCTCTGTCCCGGCCACCCCGAGCCTCCACACCCGTACTGAGAGCTCGCATCTTTGCCGCTGTTGTATTCATAGTATCGCATCATTGGCCCGGGAGAAGTGAGCAGCTGGTTCAGGGTGGGCGTTGCGCCTGTAGGATGCTGACTCTGTCCCGGGAAACGTGCAAACCCCGCGGCGTTGTTCATGGACCCAACCGGGGCGCATTTGGCCTGACTGGAGGCCGGGTTACTGTATCCCGCAGCCCCGTAGCCCGGATACGCGCCGTACTGACTCTTCTGATGTCCTTCGTGGGAGTTTGGAGACGCGTCCACATGATTAGAAGTAGCGGGATACATCAAAGTGCTAAAGCCCTGCTGTGCGCCGTGCTGATCGAAGCAAGGTCCTGATCTTGAACTTCCAAAATAGTGATTGAAGTCAGAGACTGGTGTTTTCCCACCACCTCCTCCTATTCCCCCTGCGCCCTGGGCATGGGAGGCTTGGAGATTCGGTGCCAAGTTGCCTTGCTCGTACCTGCTGCCACTCATGGGCTCTGCAAGGGCTCTACAAGGCTGTTCTTCCGCACTTTTTCTCAACATGTGTTGCTCAGAATTGCCTCCTACAGCACTCTCCCTGCCTCCTAATCTCTGGTTGTCGGAGGCGTCTTGGCTGCCGTGGTTACTCTGTACAGCGCGCTGCTGAAACTGGCTCAACTGAAGGTCTCCAGGCGCGTGCTTGAGCTTATGATTAGCCACAAAACCCGTTTCTACACCAGGAGAGCTCGATGACATTGATGATGATGAGGATGAAGATGATGATGAAGATGATGATGAGGAGGACACCGAAGTTGTCACGCTTCCACCGGTTCGGCTCAGGTCATCACAACGCCGATCCACATTATTATTATTACTATTAGCAGGATTAATATTTGTGTTGTTATTCGCGCTTCTGACGTCACCTATTCCTCCTGCGCGTTTCCCGGAGTTTAAGTCTTGTCCCAAAACCCCAGTTAAAGTCTTGCTCTTGTTATTAGACGCGGCTGGGACTGATGCCACTTGCGCGGCCATGGTCACTGCAACATCCCGAAAAGCAAACACTAATATCAGTGTAAACTGGACACGCAAACACTGCGATTAAAGCGCTCCGTCTGCTTCCTGTGTAGTATCCGAGGTGCTGTTTCCGGCGGAGGAGGCTGTCAGTGCGGCTTCATGCTGAAAGTTTTTTGGCTCCAGGGTCTGAAATGAAAACTTTCTCCGCTTCTCTGTGAGTAAATCGTGAGCGTCTGGGCAGAAACCTCTGCGGCTCAGCATGACAGGAGCTCGCGCTGCTCTTATCCGCCTCTCCGCCTTCCTGTGCACGCGCTACAATCCGCCCTGGATCTCCGCGCTCGTGGACTGAACTCCGCCGGTCTCTGTACAGCCGGGTGGCGTCGCCTTGAACCGGATTCTGTCCTTATAACAGCACTCCCCGAAGCGTTTTCATCATTGCACACCGCAGCAGTTTGCGATTAGAATGATTTAAGATTTTATGGTTCACACTGACTATGTTTACATGGACAACAGTAATCTAATTATCGACCTTATTCTGAGTAAGACAATATTCTGATTAAGGTGTTTACATGAGTCGCTTTTAGAATGTTCCTTTCATGTTCCTGTGTTACATGTTATAGAACATAGATCGATTAACCGCGCACGTCATTACGTCACCGCGCCACGCTGTCCGACGTTCCCTCCAGAATTTCACGTATCAGCATACAGCTCGTCTTCGCTATGGAACCGTATGCAGTTTGGGGTGTTTTTATTTGTCATGCTATACGTGCAAATAGACGACTGCTTGAAGCCGTGAGCTGCATCCCAAACCGCGTACTTACCCACTATATGGTAGCTGAGATACATGTATTTGACTTACTATATAATAGGTAAGTACGCGGTTTCGGCCGCAGTCGTGCTCTCTTGTTTACCGTTAAGCACTGCCATGTGTGAATGTGTCCTGTCGCAAAATGCGGTGAAATCTCCCACACGACGTTAATAGTATGATTAAGGTGTGTACATGTCTGTAATACACGTCGATAATGCGACTAAAACAGGAGTACTCCACACGTCTTAATTCGATCCGTGTTTACTTCGAGTATGACTTTAATCGGATTAAGGTAATAAAAAATGACTGTTTACATGCTAGTTTCTTAATCAGAGTATCGTCTTAATTGGGTTAACATTGAATTATTGTTGTCCATTTAAACATACTGACTGTATGAGTTTGGCCACAATCTGGTCGTCTGAGACACATTTGGAGAATCCTAAAAGATTCCTATAATCCTAGGCCAAAATCTGTAATCATTAATAATTCCTTACACACACATACATACATATATATGTATATATATATATATATATATATATATATATATATATATATATATATATATATATATATATATATATATATAGCACTTTTCTAGACACTCAAAGCGCTTTATATAGGTAGTGTGGGGGGAAATCTCCTCAAACACCTCTAGTGTGTAGCATCCACCTGGATGCTGTAGTCTTCCATCACTAGTTTGACATGTTCCCCGACAGCCGATTAAAGCCGGGATCACACTGTATGATTTTGGCCACGATGTGGTCATCTGAGACAAATCTTGTGAATCCTAAAAAGATTCCTATAATCCTAGGCCAAAATCTGTAGTATCTGATCGCTAGTTTGACACGTTCCCCGACAGCCCATTAGTGCAATCGAATTTTTACGCTTACATTTACATCTATTCATTTAGCAGACGCTTTTAACCAAAGTGACTTACAAATGAGGAAATACAAGCAAAGCGATATATCAAGTGGAGAACAATACAAGTAGTGCTACCATACAAGACATTTAATTGAGTTCCAGAAAAGCAAAGTGTGCAGAGTAGAGGTGTAAGAGCCAGAGTAAGGTTTTTTTTTTTTTTTTTTTTTTAAGGATAATGTGGGGTTGGTGTTTTAGGGGTTAGTTAGGTGTTCACGGAAGAGGTGGGTCTTTAGCTGTTTTTTGAAGATAGTGACAGATTCTGTGGTCCGGTTTGAGGTCGGAAGTTCATTCCACCACCGAGGGACAGTTAGTGTGAAGTAACACAATTTTCCTTCAGATTAAATTCTTGCAGTGTCAGAGGATTTGCAGCACAGTCCTGTAGTGTGGCGTCCTGTGTGATTTTTAATAGCCCTTTGCGAATGTTGCTTGTCAGACTGTACGAACATGATCCCCGCTGTAAGCCGTGTCACACTGTAGGATCTCAGTTGTCATTAATGTCGGACTGTACGACAGTCAAGACGCGAAATACGGATGCATGCAAGAAGACTCGTACGGAGTAGGAGACTACAGGACTGTGCCTCAGATCTTCTGACACTGGCAGAATTGAATCGGAGGAAAAATGTGTGCCTTTAATGGGCTGTCGGGGAACGTGTCAAAATAGCCATTAAAGTCTACAGATTTTAGCCTAGGATTATAGGAATCTTTTAGGATTCTCCAAATTTGTCTCTGACTACCAAATCGTGGCCAAACGCGTACATTGGGAACCCGGCTTTACAGCAGGGATCATGTTCATACAGTCTGACAAGCAACAGTCACAAAGAACTATTAAAAATCACACAGTGTGCGCCTAATTGAAGAATGGGACGTTGTTGTTTTTGGCAGTTTTTAGTTACATTTTGTGGAATGTCCGGTAAACAAGTTAATTTCCTGTTTATGGTTATGCCATTTAGCATTACATTCATCTCATTTATACAGTACAACTGAGCAGATGAGGGTTAAGGCCTTGCTCATTGGCCCAGCAGTGACAGCTTGGCAATGCTGGGATTTCAACTCACACCTTTCCAATCAGAAGTCCATCATTCACACTTGGGGGCAATTTAGAATAGCCAATCTGTACGTTTTGGGAGGTAGGAGGGAACCAGAGAACACAGAGGAAACCCATGCAAAACTTTGGCCACGTAGAAACCGCAGCTTTTTTTTTTATATGTTTGTTACTTGCCTCTTCTCTTGGTTTACACCACAATCTGATGGTGACTTTAAAGTCCTTTCTCTTGTTATCCTTTTCTCTGACATTATTACTGTGTCCCAATTCACCTACTATCCATCCTAAATAGTATCCGAGATTAGATTTCGTGTGTCCCAAATCATCGTATGTTGAAATGAGTATATCAAAGGTACCCGAATGGTCTACTGTTTCCGGTAGATTTTCAAAGTGTGGATCCTTGGACACTTTTTCAGCTAATATTGCTCTCACAACTCTTTGCGTGATGGAGGAGGAGTTTCGTGTAACGTCCGTGATGCATATATTAGAGAGGTGTAAATGGAATAATGAATGAAGGAAAGCTGAAATACAACAATGAGTTTGTTTACGGCGACAGTGTGCGTAACTAGGCAACAACGTTCTCTTCAGTTACATGGCATGTTGGGACATCCCAGTACTTGCGTACTCTTTTGCTAGACACTGATATGTATGTATTTTTGTTCACAAAACGAGGACATACTTTTAGTGCATAGTATAGGTGAATTGGGACACAACACATGTGTTTCTCCACTGGTGGCTTCACGCTGTTGCACATGCTCAAGATTCTCTTGATTCAGTTAAACAGTTTTGTTCAAAAGAGTTGATTTAGTAGAGGGAGTCATAATGAACTGTTACTACATGTGCCAAATAAAACCACTGCACAGGAAAACCATACAGCTGTTACTCCCATAAATGTCACTAAGCTCATTCAGCCTAATTTATGGTTAAACCAGACTTCTGTTCGCTCTAAATATGCGGATATGTGTAAAGAATACTTTTACATATATTTTATGTACATTTTTAATACGTCAGTTTTAAGCATGTACTGACCAGTCAGATTTGAGAATTCAACAGCTCTGTGGTATAAATGTGTATTTAGTGAAAAGACCTTTTCTGAGTATTTTAGGTGCCTGAGTTAAATGTGTATAATGGCTCTTAATGGAACAGCAGAAAGTCCATGTCTGGATTTGTATTGGCTCAGCAGTGCTTATGCAGGTCTGTGGATGCTCAAATCACACAGAGTCTACCAGCTAGGTGTTGTTATTATTATGTATCTCCTATAGAATAAGTGAGTAAGGTTTACTGAACAGCATTATGTATTTGATTAATATTTTTTAATAATGTACAACTCTGATTTTTAAAAAATTGCATTTCTTTACTGTTAAGGATGAAGGGATGTTTTTTTTTTTTCTCTCCCATGCATATTCACCAGTGTGGTATTTCTTTTCACTACTGTATCACTATCCCAAAATAAGTTTTAAACTGTTTAAAATCAGTCGTTTGAATTTGATGCACTCTGCGTGGATGTGGTCTGCTGTACAGTGTCTCTCACTTGTTTCCCTTTATAATATTTCGTTTAAACATTGTGTCATGTGAAGTAACTTACTGAGAAAATTCACTGCACACTTCAGATCTTCACATCTGGCTGAGTGAAGCTTTTTTTAATGGGTGGTGTCATTGAAAGAAAAGGCCACTAATGTTAAAATGGTGAAATTAAAAGCAAGCCAGGAAGGGACATCTAGGGGTGTAAAGACTTCCCATACCAGATCAGTGCTTCCATCTCAATATGTACTGGTAAAAGTTGAGATTTAAAAATGTATTCAAATTTTCTCTCTTTGTACTTCTGTTAGTCCCAGTGAAGGAGGTGTGGCCTCTATGTTTGTCTGTTCCAGTGAAGGAGGTGTGGCCTCTGTATTTATTGGTCCCACTGAAGGAGGTGTGGCCTCTGTGTTATACAGTTTAAGTGAAGGAGGTGTGGCCTCTGTATTTGTTGGTCCCACTGAAGGAGGTGTGGCCTCTGTGTTATTCAGTTCCAGTGAAGGAGGTGTGGCCTCTGTATTTATTGGTCCCACTGAAGGAGGTGTGGCCTCTGTGTTATACAGTTCCAGTGAAGGAGGTGTGGCCTCTGTATTTGTTGGTCCCACTGAAGGAGGTGTGGCCTCTGTGTTATTCAGTTCCAGTGAAGGAGGTGTGGCCTCTGTATTTATTGGTCCCACTGAAGGAGGTGTGGCCTCTGTGTTATACAGTTCCAGTGAAGGAGGTGTGGCCTCTGTATTTATTGGTCCCACTGAAGGAGGTGTGGCCTCTGTGTTATACAGTTCCAGTGAAGGAGGTGTGGCCTCTGTATTTATTGGTCCCACTGAAGGAGGTGTGGCCTCTGTGTTATACAGTTCAAGTGAAGGAGGTGTGGCCTCTGTATTTGTTGGTCCCACTGAAGGAGGTGTGGCCTCTGTGTTATTCAGTTCCAGTGAAGGAGGTGTGGCCTCTGTATTTATTGGTCCCACTGAAGGAGGTGTGGCCTCTGTGTTATACAGTTCCAGTGAAGGAGGTGTGGCCTCTGTATTTATTGGTCCCAGTGAAGGAGGTGTGGCCTCTGTGTTATACAGTTCCAGTGAAGGAGGTGTGGCCTCTGTATTTGTTGGTCCCACTGAAGGAGGTGTGGCCTCTGTGTTATTCAGTTCCAGTGAAGGAGGTGTGGCCTCTGTATTTATTGGTCCCACTGAAAGAGGTGTGGCCTCTGTGTTATTCAGTTCCAGTGAAGGAGGTGTGGCCTCTGTATTTATTGGTCCCAGTGAAGGAGGTGTGGCCTCTGTGTTATACAGTTCCAGTGAAGGAGGTGTGGCCTCTGTATTTGTCCCAGTGAAGGAGGTGTGGCCTCTGTGTTTGTCAGTTCCATTGAAAGAGGTCCATCTGTAAAGAAGGTGTGGTTTCTGCACCTGTCAGTCCTAGAGAAGAGGTGTGGTTTTGTTCTTGCATGTCCCAGTAAAGAAGGTGTGGTCTCTGCACCTGCAGTCCCAGTAAAGGAGGCATGGCTCTGTTTCTGTCAGTCCCATTGAGCGAGGAGTGGTTTTATTCCTGTCAGTCTCAGTAAAGGAGGTGTGGCTTTGTTCAGTTTATCATTTCAGAAGGACAGCTATACTACTCAGCCCTAACACTGCAGAAAACACTGCAGTGAACAGAACACATATAGCTGATTTATTCCCTATAAACCAAAGAGAGAACCAAAATGTTTCCAGGTATTAATTGTTGAGTGCGAATAAAATAGACCTGTGTATTTAAAAAAAAAAAATAATTCTACAGTGGGGGTGGTCTGTGCAGCCTACTCCCTAGTGGCATACACTCCAATGTCCCTGAATTAATCTAGAGACATGCTGATCTTTTTGAATAGGGAAAAAAGAACAATGGCACAGCTCATTTGCATTAATGTTTAATTTATAACTGTAAGCCTCTTCTGATTGAGCTGGGCAAGAATTTAAGACCAATTTTACTTACTAACAGTGGAGTAGGAACAAACACATGCGCACACACTCGTGCACACACACACACACTGCAGGTGGAAGTGTGGAAAAAGAGAACAATCTAGAAAGGAGCTGCTAATATGATGTATTATCGTGTATGGTTATGTAAATTGTTGTGCTGCTTTTGATAAATTCGATTGGGATGGGGCGTGCGGTGCCACCATGCCACTCTGGTTGTGTGTTAGAGGGTTGTGGAGGATCTCAGAGGGGAATCTGCAGGGAATCTCCCCAGCAGCACACGTGTACTCGGTTAGGCAGAGAAAGTGGGTCAGCTCAAAAAAGCTCTGGATGCACACTGAGGCCCTTTGCAGCAGCAGCAGTGTGTGTGTGTGTGTGTGTGTGTGTGTGTGTGTGTGTGTGTGTGTGTGTGTGTGTACTGCATGTGTGAAGAGGGGAGAGCATCCATGTGTTCTATCTGTGCAAAAAAAATCCCAAAGAAAACCATATGTAATCACTCATTTATGCCAGTTTAAATTAAAACTGGAAGTCTCATACCTGATGTCCAGTAAAGCAGGAAAGGCAGATGATTATAACACTGATCATACTGATTGATGCTGGCTGCAGGAGTAAAGAAGAGCCCCACAAGATAATGTTGAGGATCAGCTGGAGTAAATGACATCAAAACCATTTCAAGTCATCCTGTCACATGCTGAATTCTGAATTATTAAGCTTTCTTGTAATTAAGCCATATGTGATTAGGAAGAGGAAATTGCTCAACCATGACTTCCTGTTTCACAGAGGTAACACATAGGTCAAATTCCCTTAGTCATTCATCACAATGGGTAAGACCAAGGAATATAGCTGTGATGTGTGGCAAAAGGTTGTTGAGCTTCACAAAATGGGAAATGGCTATACGGAAATAGCACAAGCATTTAAAATGTCCATTTCTACCATCAGGGCAATAATTAAGAACTTCCAGTCAAATGGAAATGTTGTGAATCAACCTGGAATTGGACGTTTGTCTATATCGTCTCAACGCACTGTGAAGAGGATGGTTTGAGTGGCCAAAAAATCTCCAAGGATCACAGCTGGAGAATTGCAGAAGTTAGTTGCGTCTTGGGGTCAGAAAGTCTCCAAAACTACAATCTGAAGTCACCTACATCACCACAAGTTGTTTGGAAGGGTTTCAAGAAAAAAGCCTCTACTCTCATCCAAAAACAAACTCAAGCATCTTCAGTTTGCAAGACACTACTGGAACTTCAAATGGGATTGGGTTCTACTGTCAGATGGTTGGATCTTCCAGCAGGACAATGATCCAAAACATACATCAAAATCAACACAAAAATGGTTTACTGACCACGAAATCAAGGTCCTGCCATGGCCATCCCAGTCCCCTGGCCTGAACCCCATAGAAAACCTGTGGGGTGAACTGAAAAGGAGAGACCACTAGAGTGGATCTTGAAATGTGAAGGATCTGGAGAGATTCTGTATGGAGGAACGGTCTCAGATTCCTTGCCATGTATTCTCCAACCTCATCAGGTGTTATAGGAGAAGACTCAGGGCTGTTATCTTGGCAAAGGGAGGTAGCACAAAGTATTGACTAAAAGGATACCAATAACTGTTGCACACATATTTAACTTTTTTTTTTTTTTCGATAAACCTGTGTTGTGTTTCCAATTGTTTGATATCCATGAGAGCAGAGTATTTTTGTGAATTGTTTGAACAAAAGATCAAAAGGTTAAACAATAAAGACAAATGTTCACAGCTTTCTTTGCTCATATTTACCAAGGGTGCCAATATTAGTGGAGGGCACTGTATATATGTGTTATATATGTGTGTGTATATGTGTGTGGGTGTATCTAGTGTTTTTTTTTTTGGTCTCTTATGACTCATACGCTACACAAGCAGGCTGTCACGAGTCCACCTTGTTGTGTGTAAGTGCATCCAATTGATCCAAAGCCTTTTAATTTCAGGCTTGGCTAAATAACAGCATTTGAATTGATCAGTGTGCAAGGACAAGCAGGGAGACTGGGAGGACTCGGAGAATGAGGAGGATGGCAGCCTCAGGGAGAGACACAGGAGCAGCCATGCGCTTATATATATACACATCACATAGCATGAAAAATGACATAAATGAGCCTATATAGATGTATAGTGAAATCAAGGATTGGCAGGATTGGATCTTTACTGTAAGACATGTCGAAACCCTGGTGTGATGTGTGTTTATGATCAATATTGCTCAATACTTTAACACTGGCTAGTATGTATGGCTGTCATGGTGTAATTTATTCTAAAAAAATTTCATACTGTCAACATTAGGGTACTTTCACAGGTAAGGCTGCCGCTTCCAAACTTCCTTGGGTAAAAATTTGACTATCTATGTGTTGAAAACTTGGTTTCTTTGGGGGTTATGCACATATATGGGAGCATAAAATAAGACATTTCAGAGTTTAATCGCTTAGTGTTTTCTTTTAATATCAATGTAAGTAACACTCAGCTACAGAATGAATAGGTATAACTTAACATAGAAGTGCTGTACCAGGAGGAATGTCCATCCATTTATCCTACACAGGCTCATGGGGGAGCCTGGAGCTTATCCCAGGGAACTTGGGGCTCGTTTTTTTGTTTGTTTGTTTTTTTGTACTTTTTTTTTTACTTAGAAAACTAAACAAGAAACAAACAATGTTGTCTGTTTGATCTAACCACTGAAATGCTACTTACTATTTTTTTTTCTTAGCTGAATGCCTGTGAGAAACAGGTTTGTCTTCTCTGGTGGCAAATTTATTAGAATAAGTGCCTTTACTGTTAAAAAAAGATCGTGTACTACAATCAGTATCAAGAAAAAGTGATGTTCATGCTTTACTTTATTATTATTATTATTACTAATCTCCACTGTCATACATATGCTATGATTAGGCGAGGACATTTTAGTTAAACATTTTATATTTCAAATTAGTGCTCATCTATATACAGTATACATGGGTACAATTGCTCCGCTCTAAGATAATATATACACCACTGTGTTACAGCAACATGCTCTTGTACAATAACTTTCCAGCTTCAGGAGAGGACACTTTATAACAGAAATTTTGTTTCCCTTTGTCATTTGTACATTCTAGTGTGTTTCCGGGTTATCCGATCAGTGTCTTATCGTTACAGAAGATAAGAAAAATGTACCCATTAACAGTTTATCACTGGCCAACAAAGATCTGTCTGATCATGGGTCAGACTTTTAATTCAGCATTTTAGGATTTTATAAATAACTGGTCAAATTTGGGCTATCCTATGCATAACCTGTACTTTTCACTATAAAATCATACTTTTTGGGTTGTTTTTATTTATTTATTAATTTTTCTTAACATTTTTAAGCTAAAGATAATTTAGCTTAAAAATGCAATAATGTATGTAATATTGCAACAATCTCTTTATACTGTATAGAAAATGCATTATTTTACTTTTTACATGCAATCAAATGTCATTTTCTGAAGTAGCAACCTGGTGAAAGTGTCCACTATTAGAACGTTCAGTAAGTATTTGGGAGGTTCTGCGAAGGTTAAACTGGAACATTCCAGAAATAACGATCCTACAACATCCTAAAAAGCTTCTGTCATAATGGTTTGCTTTGTAAAGAATAAAATGCAATGTGGCATTCTGCTGTAAGAAAAATGATCAACAAGGGGGTGGTGTGATGTGGCCCGAGGTGTAATTTTTTTTTTATTAGTTTCTCGTTACATTTAATGTCGTGGAACATCTGCAAAACAAGTTAGTTCCTGTTATTAATTATATTACAGCAGCTATAAATAGTCATTCCCTTACCCGCCTTAATTTAGTTTTTTTATTTCTTGAAGCTATTAATGCAAAAAAAAAAAAAAAAAAAGAAAAGAAAAGAAAAGAAATGCAGCTTGTCATGTTACAGAGAAATTGCAAAATGCAATGTTCTCGGTCCTGACTGATATCTGAAAAAGGTACAGCTTTACGTCTGTTTGACACTGGAGACTCCTTCCATTAGTATAAAATAAACATCTCCTAATAGAAAACTTTACCATATCACTGATCATATTCTTTCTTTTTTAAATAACATCACATTTTAAATTGGTTCATTACTAGCCTTAGATTATGTGGAGTGTCCACCATACAAGTCCCTGAGATATTAGCTGTTACTATAGAAACGATAATGTAGTACATTATAAACCTGTGATTTGCTGTGCAGCCAGCACTACAGTCACAGCAATGCTGCTATAGAAAATGAATGAACACCTTCTGACCAATCAGATTTGAGAATTCAACATGTGATTTAAATGTTTGCTTGTTTGTTTCGTTTTTTTTTTTTTTTTTTTACAAATATTATGCCGTCACAGTATTAGCAGTTGGACCAAAAAATCCATCATGAGAATGTTATATAAAATGTTATACATGTTATATAAAACATTCACAGAACACAAAGAACACATGAAGTTTTAAATGTTCATTCATAAATGATTCAGCTAACCTAAAAGTGGCATCAATATCTGTTATCAACACATTTACATCGACTGCTGGCATACATGGGGTCAAAGTTCACCAACTGCCTGAAGGCTGTACATATTATAGCTAGTAAAAATTGCATGTTTTTATTTGTACACTTTGAACATGTGTACTTGAATGGTGCACCAAAAACATATCTACCCAATTTTCCCAAATTTTCCCATTTACCCAAAATGTTCTTCCCAAAGGTATAACAGTTCTGTTTTCCCAGTATGTGCTGGATCACGTGCCATTTTATAAGCTGTGTGAAATAATGAGGGTGGAACCCATATTGTTAAATTAAACCAGATTTGCAGTGATTGATGTGATGATTACGACTTGGACTGTTCATGTAGCTATTTGTTATAGATCTGCATTAGACGACAAGACAATTCCCAAAAGTGTTCCAGAGTTTGAAGGTGAAATTATACAGGAAAAATGAAAGTTCAGTGACTGAGAATATAGTTCCACTTAAATTTGTAAATATGCCCCAATTTCCAAAATGATTTATTTAAAAATAAGCTATTGAAGCTTTCTGAAGTCATTTGAAGCAAATAGTTAATTGATAATTTGTGCGTGTATTATTCATGGAAATGATTTTGGTTTAGACAGACTTGTTAGGGAAATTAGCAACATTGCTCTTTAAAAAAGAAAACGCCGGACACAAAACACGTCTTGTGAGCACTCGTTTCCTTGCATGTAAAAAAAAAAAAAGGTATTTAGCCAATAAAGCATTTCTGGTTCTTAAATGGGTTTTGCGAGAGGAACTAGTGGGAATGGAACCAGAGGCCGGCATGAGTGAGTGTGTGTGTGAGTGAGAAAGCTCTCCCGTGGTTTGAGTGCTGTAGAGTGCAGTCTTCCTGATGCCTGTCACTGGCTCAGCTCTTCACACAGCCCTACTCTGCTGAAGTGTGTGAAGTGTTTCCCCCGAGAGGCACGACTCCAACACTGCATTTACAAGATACACAGTGAGACCGCGTTTAATTGTTTGTGCTGAATTTAACTAAATCCCTTTGACGTGAAAACTTAATGGTAAGAGCTTGCCGGAAGTCACTACTAATGTTAGTAGATGAATGCTAATCTCCGAGCAGAGCAAGGCTGAGTGTACAGGAACACTCACACCTCCTTTATATTCCTTTTTACGTAAGGAAGAAAGATTTCATGAGTAATTATGTATGAGTTTAGTACAAAGCCTTATGAAGGGCTCTGTACAGGAAAAGTACATAATTACCCGAACTAAAGTCACACTTAGGTTTTACATTTGAGCTACAAGGATGAATTAAATGGAATGCCATTCAAAGCCTATATTGAATACATAAATACAACATTATTAATGAATTGATTCATTCAATTAATTAATTACTTTCTTACAGCTGAAAGCCACATCATATTCTATTCTTTACTAAGCAAACCATTATTAGCTTTTTATGACGTTGTAGGCACATTATTTCTGTAATGTTTCTCTCTGAATTGTTTATAAATAAAATATGAACACTTACTTATAGTGAGCTTAAAACATAGCAGCTGAGTACTCGGTCAGCTTATCCTTCAAACAATGGGCATGTTTTCTTTACAGGAGAGCGTATCGAATTAACTAAAAAATTTGCCATTATTTTAACTGCGACACTAAAAAAAATTTATGCAATATCATTTTTGTTAAATAATAGCATGTGCTGGATCAAGTGCTATTCTATAAGCTGAGAAATAATGAAGGTGGAGCTGAAAGGGAAGTTACTTACTAGGCAATAACTTAACCGATAACCAAAGCCTGCCATTCAACTGTGTGAGGAACTCACACTGTGGAAGGTTTTAGACATCTTTAGGCAGACTAAATGCAATTCCTGCTGAGTTTGTAAAATTGGCTCCTTAGCTGATATAAGGCAAGGTTAGAAAGCAGGTTTAAATAAACATTTCTGTGTAAATTTGGTTTTCTTGAAGTACATATGTCAAAGAATTTTATTGACAGAAATCAATTTTTCTATAATCCAGCCACAGCGATATCTGATGGGTTTTCCCAGACCGCCACACGTTTAATAGTGTAGCTGCTTTACAAATGCATTCTTAGGTATCATGTTACAGGAAAGTATCCTTTTATTATACGTAAGACTCAGAATGGATGGGCCAATAATCACCCGGATGTAACTATGAAGCACATGAGTGCATATGAGGAATAAGTAGGGGAATAATTAGTATGATGACTGATGGACCGCAGCCATTTAGACACACTTCTGTTCATACGTGCGTGAATTAGAGAACACTTCCTGTGCATTTAGTCTAGATATTCTGCAGCTATTTTAATGTCTTCCATTTGAAGTAAGTTTTACAGCTTTTTTTTTCATCCCTCTTATTTAATCCTTTTAGCTTTAGTGAGAGTTACCTTACTGATAACGTTGAATAATAATGAACATTTTAAAATGACAAGGGGGAAAATGTACTAAAAATTATTCCTGTAAAAGAAAGGCTAATGGAACACCACAGTCAGCAGTCAGAGGCAAAGTGTCACATAATAGAATCGTACAGAAATGTTCAATGAGAACACCAATGTGTTGTTCTTTCTTTTGTTGGCGCTCCCTTTCTAGCATGCTGGCTACTGGGATGTGTTTGAACTAAGGTAATAAAGTCTGTCCTGTGTTATTCTCAAGAACAGTGTCATTTCTCTTAATTTAGACTATGATGGGAAAAACTTCTCTTGAAAGATGTCTTATACTTTCCTTAGTTCAGACTTAATTCTTTGAGAACATTGGAAACAGCATTAGTTTCACCCTTTATTAAAATGAGCAAATATGAGCATATAAATGTGACAATTGCTATTTTAAGTCCAAACATAATATAGTATAGTATGATATAGTATACTATAGTTTTATTTTGACACATTTTCTAAGTAAAAATGTAACAAAAAAACTACATTCTTTAATGTTTATCATTATATTACATTAGTTCACTAATACTAAATAAAGCAAGATTCAAACATTTTACCTTCACGTTTGCCTCACACCTCCGGGGGTTTGAATGTTCGAATCCCGGGCTCTGCCCTGTGTGCGTGGAGTATGTTCTCCCCGTGCTTCAGGGGTTTCCTCTGGGTACTACAGTTTCCTATCCCAGTCCAAAGACATGCGGTGTAGGATGAGTGTCACTTTCAAATTGTCCATAGTGTGTAAATGAGTGTGGGATTGTGCCCTGCGATGGGTTGGCACCCTGTCCAGGGTGTTCCCTTCCTTGTGCCCCGAGTTCCCTCAGATAGGTTCCAGGCTCCCCGTGACCCTGTGTAGGTTAAGCGGTATGGAAAATGGATGGATGGATATAGTGGGGTGTAATGCAGTGGCACTGTTTAGTGCTCCAAATATCCATATCTGTGTTTGGAGTTTTTGAACTTTTTTCTCACAAACACTAAGTGTTTACTCTCTCTCTCTCTCTCTCTCTCTCTCTCTCTCTCTCTCTCTCTCTCTCTCTCTAATTATATATATATATATATATATATATATATATATATATATATATATATATATATATATATATATATATATGTAATTATTATTATTATAAAAAAAAACACTGGAACAAATAACACCATCAGCACTGTGCGTGAATCCTGGCTCTGACAGCTCGTCAACCTCAGCTACATCACTCGATTTACAAATTATACACATAATTTGTTTCACCTAGACATGTGCAAGACATTTTTTCCCCAATAATTCCGTTTATGCTGTTATTACAATTTGTAACAGCCCACTATATATTCTAAAAAAAAAATTAGTTGGTTCTATCTCCCAAAATATAAACAAAGTAGTAGCCTAATTTAAATCATCGTCACCTTGACCATGGCCTGACATGGCTTTTCTTTGTCCTGCGAGCGGTGTCTTGTATTGATGCACACCTCTCATCTCAACCAGATGACAGATTTGTATTTGTATCCATTTAGAACACATTATTTGGTCATTCCAAGTAATGTATTCATATTCGGTTACATTCCTATTATGAAAGCTGCTGTTTTTGTTTCATTATTCACTGGATTTATGTCTAGAAATGTAGCAAAAGATAGAGAACTCTGACTAAAGTTTGAGTAAGTATTCAAGAGTAAACCATTCTTTTATGAACCATATAGCCCCATATAGCCACCTAGTACTGGTTTTCTGCAATTCAAGCTGTCGTGCTCTATAATGGTTTCAGATTGGGAAATATTGCTCAATGAAAGTCAAGTGTGCGCCTCATTATTCACCAAAGTGGCCGGATTGTGTGGACCTTTTGTTGCCATAATGGATCCAACAAGACACCGATATTGTAATTACACACAGACGGCTCGTCTGATGATACTGAGAGCCAAGTGGATAATTCCATGTGGTTTTGTGTGTGGTGGTTGCTTTTCCTGTCTGAAATGCCCATTATCCCTCTGTAGACCGCTCCTCTTGGTTGCTGCGCTGAGAGGAGCCACAAAATTGGCTCAGGCACTGAAGACAAATCACTCGCCTTTAACATTCACTTCTCAGTACTCAACCTCAAAGAGTTTTAATAAAGTGAAAACAGGTTTAAAATGGTGGCCAGAATAACAGCAAATCACAGAATCAGTGCTTTCTAGCATGTTCTTGGTTAGGGCATGGAGTTAATGTTAGTCTAATAAGCTGTATAAAAGCACTGTGGTTTCTACTGTTATTTCTAAAACATGTTTTACAGCACATGAGGATTATACTCAATTCCAGAATTATTGGCACCCTTCGCATAAATGAGCAAAAATTAAAACAGAAATAAGAATAACAGTGAATGATAATGTGTTGTACAATTGTTGTTGTTGTTTTTGTTTTTTGTTTTTCAAAAAAATATATTTTTATTTTAGAAATATTGGCACACCCATAATTAACATGGGTGAAATATAATCTGTAAAGACTGACTTTTGAAACATATTAAGGTTGGATTTCTCCATACAAAACATTTTAAGCTCCTTTGTAATCTTATGTTTGTACTCGTCAATTTATATCAATTTCATATTTTATTACAATTTATTTGCATTTATTTGAAATGTTCTTTAGGAGTGTGAATAATAGTGGGGCTGTTAGGCGGCAATGCTGTCTACCCGCTGTTTCACCATGCCGCTGATAAACCTAAACAGTGCCAGTATTTCTGAAGTTTACTGTAGATGATTGGTATGATATCAAAGAAACATCATAAAGATGTATAAAAAAAACAAAAAACAACAAGAACAAAAAAACATTAGCTTGTGTTATGAACCTCATCAACACAATCAAGGACTAAAAGACTGCAGAATGAACTGCATCTCGGCATGAAAGGCAAGCCATCTTTTATTAAAATGCATCATCATTTTTGATGGACATGAGCTCAAACATCATAATCTCTGCTTCTAGCCTCATCTCTAATTGATGTATTGACAAGAAAATACATCATAATCTCTGATGAACATCAATTCCTGTTTTCATAGCCTCAAGGGGGAACTAGATTTAAATGTTAAACTAATCAGCGTCTGAAACGTGAAGTATGGTTTTGCTTCGAGCGCCTGACTAAGAGGCATCATAGAGCCGGGACGAGAGAAAAGATGGTGATTAGAACACAGCAAGGCTGTGATCACCTGCATTTACCACGAAGCTGAAGTCCTACCCCCTGCCCCTTTAAGAACCTGCAATATCATCCCCTGTCCAATTAATGCTGCAGAGCTCAGAAGCTACCTAATCCATTTGATCACTCCACTTCAAAACATCTGCATCCGATATTTCATCCCTTGATCCGCTGTGTCCTTTATGACAAGAAAAAAAAAATCCAGGGTCCTGTTCTGAAGCTTTAGGGTGGGAATAACTTCCATTTATTCTACAACAGATCTCTGAAATCTCTTTGAACATTCTCTCCCTCTGTTTGCCCCTGACCCCCACTAGCTGATGATTCATGGCTGTCTCTGGCCTCCTCCTCCTCCTTCTCCCAGACCTGCTCTCCTTTCCTCCACTTTCCCTCTCTTGGAGGTTTTCTCTGGATATTAGAACAAGCTCATAATCTGCTGAAAAGCAAGTTACTCAGCATTTTGTTTAAGATCTTGCAAGGAAACATATGTTTCCTCCGGGTACTCCGGCTTCCTCCCTCAGTCCAAAGACATGCATGGTACGCAGATTGGTGTCTAAAGTGTCCGTAGTGTATGAATGGGTGTGTGAATGTGTGTGTGATGGACTATCACCCTCTCCAGGGTGTACCCTGCCTTGTGCCCGATGCTCCCTGGGATAGGCTCCAGGTTCCCCGTGACCCTGAAAAGGATAAGCGGTATAGAAGAGGGATGGATGGATGGAAAAAGACCCACTTACAGGGTTGTCGTTTTCTTTTTTGCATAAGTTCTTAGCTTCCTAAAAGCTAAACGGAATCCTTTTTGAGAGTAAATACTCGATTATAGGGTTCTTTATACCACGGACTGACCAAATACTAGATTTTGATTGGCTAGAGGGTGTGCATTAAAACTGTATATGCCACAGGTAGTTCTGGTCAGTTTAATCACCGTTCTAAATGAATGTGCAGCCTATAAACAACTGTAACCATAGTTACATACAGATACAGTTGCAGATACAGTAAACTCACAATTTCATTATAAGTAGAGACGCGGCACAGACGCAGGTAATTCACACATGCACAATCTCTCTCTCTCTCTCAGAAGAGAGAGAGAGAGAATTAAATTAAATTAAATAATTTAATTTAATTTAATTTAATTCAAATAAATGTAATCTTACTGCACTACTTTATCTCTGTGTATGATTTAGAGTGGGCAGAATTCTAGATCTAACGACCAGTATATAAAATAACTAACAAAAAATAACTTATTTTTATCTTTTCAGTCAAATTTTGCACTGCAAACATCAGTGTCAGCTTTAACTTGTCAATGCTGGCAAGTGACCATGGTATAAGCGGGATAATCCACGGCCAGGTGCGCGTTACATGATTTGAATGCGTTTCGGAAATCCCAAGTTTGTATTAACGTGCTCACTTTACTACATTATTGTTTCTATTACAACACCTTACACAGGAACTCTTATTGCAGACACTCCACATAATCTAAACCTAATAATGTGTTCTTGTAAAAAATATATAACTATTGGTATGGTGAAGGTTTCTGTATGGAGATGTTTGTTTATGGGTGGAGTTGATACAGTCAGGGCTTTGTAAATTTTTCCACAACGTTAAATGAAAATATAAACTGAAAAAAGTATGACGTGTCATTGTTTAATTAATGACAAAAATGTAATCTTTAGCAAATTGCTGTGGTATAAGAGTAATAAAACATGACAGGGCATGTGGTTATAGGAAAGTGGTCAACGATGGGATGGTGATTTATGTTATATTATTTCCTATGTGTAACATCTCTATTTTTATTGTAAACTGTGGAAAGTTATTATTATTATTATTATTATTTAAATAAAGAAATCATTCAGTGAATAGTTTGGACTTATTTATATCACCTCAAGATACTGTTTGCTCTTAAAATATTACCAATAAAATGACACATTTCAACATATTCAATCCTTTGAATATTAGCTCTGTGACTATAATTCTGGTAATTATACTGTTTTATTATTTGAAGCAAAGTTATTTCAAACTGCTTTCATTTTGAAACAGAACAAAGGAGTCATCTTATTTTCCTGTGCCTATTCTGTCAACAAGCCTAAAAAAAAAGCTCATTTATTTGTTTAAAAAAAAAAAAAAAAAAAAACTTTGCAAGTTTCTCTTGGAGTATTAGACAGCTCCAGCACACAGGTCTGAGGTATTCTAATATAAAAATCTTTAAAGCTTTAAAATTTAATTGTCATTTGCAAGTTTCTACAGAAGTTTCCAATATACAAGATATCAACACCAGAGAAAATAATATTGACAATATGCATTCAAATATAGAGACTGTGATGATGTGTATACAGCATCCAGTAGTCTGTATCTGTGATGTTTTTACATTTACTAATGCTGTTTTTTGTATATAATAATACCACAGTATTCGCCAAAGCTTATACTCTTTTCTTCTTGAGTTACAAGATATATGTATACTGGCTGTAGCAGAAAATCCATCATAATTTCCAGTGGACATTAAGTAATGCCTTAAATCTTGTAGACAAGTGGTTTTGAGGGTTTAAATGAGCCATAGTGTATGTGGCTATAGAACTGTGAAAGAGATCTCTGGTTCAGCCATCAGACTACGAAGTAGCGCTGCACTGCAGTCTGACGTGATGGACACTGAGCTGCTCAGTCAGTCTTTCAGTTCAAATATCTTTAAATTGTCCATCATTGAAAAACCTCTCCAACTAAATGAACAGGCTAAATGCCATGTCTGCCATTTTTACAGCAAAAGGCTTTTAGCATGATAAATGCTCTTTCTGTACTAATAAGCCCAGAAATAATGGGAGAGAAGAGTGCAGTTTCATGGATTTCTGCTGGGCTGTAATCCAGAGAATTAAATTCATAATCTACTGGGGAAAAAATGGAGAGAGTTTTTAAAGTAATACCTTAATTATGGAGCGCTGCAAATTTGGAGTTTCCATTGCACTGATTGGTTTAAATAGGAAGTAAAAAGAGCAATATGAAAAAACAAAGGATGGCCAAAATATAAAATTATCCTTGAAAAATATAATATTAATACAGAAAATGATTTCCCAAAATGGAGGAGTATAGTGATGTTAAGAATGAGCCTGAATACTTTGTGCATAAAAATAAAGGTCTGGGTTTTACATTTAACCCTTGTGTTGGTGGATGTACTGTTCACAGGTCATACTGAGTTTGGGCAGCTGAGACAGAAAATATTATTTGAAACGACCGACCTTGTATACATTTATGTTTTTGGGGAACAGTAATGATAGAGAAAATTACATCCCATGCCCCAGGCATTTTTATTCTCTGGTCAAAATGTGCAGAATATAACCTGTGTAATATAAAACATAAAGCATGAAATATGAACTTGTCCTTTTTTATGTTCAAGAGAGTAAATGAAGCAAGCTCACAACACTTCGTGTTCCGGGCGGGGGTGTGTGTGTGTGTGTGGGGGGGGGGGGGGGTTGGTTTCACCTTAGGTAAAACTTTTAAACAGGTTGTTCTGACCCAAGCAGAACACAAGGGTTAAAACAAGAAAGAAAGAAAAAAAATCAGCAAATATTCAAACACAAACATGAGCAGTCTGTGAACACAATGAGGTTTGGGATCCTTTTCAATTGAATTAATTCCCTGAAATCTAGTTCACTTGAGACCTACCAAGGCATAATAATTATTCACTTTCATAATTCAAACCACAAAATATCTCAGATTTTCATAATTTATTCCCTAAAACATCTCACATCCAAGGAATAAAGCAATCCATACATTTGTACACATTCTGGTTATGTTTTATAGGTCCTCAAGGTTTAGCAACAGTTTTAATTAGTAATTTCCACTATTCTTTGTGTTCACTTCGCCATGTTGACTTAATTTTCAGATAATATTCTTTGATTAACAGCATTCAAATGAGTTCACTGTATTCAAATAAAATACAAATATGCAGTAAAAAGATACAAGCTCAAAATACATCACTAAGACCCTCATTTTCTCTGTGGTACCATTGTTTTAAGCTTGATGACCGATTCCCTTGGGCAACTTTAACAGAAATGGTCAATTACATAAGCATAGCACAGTAACTAACACTTCCAGCTGCCTTTGAATGACATTTCAATTGAAATGGTTTTATAGTGTAGTGGAGTCGATTAGCTCCCTAATAGCTAGCAGCTTAGCTGGTGATGTGGTAGTTGAACACTAGTGCTTGTGTTATATCATGGCTGAGTGACTGAGGTTAGAGTTAAAGCTATGTTCATCCGTATCTGACCTTGCTCACTTCGTGACAGGGTCAAACATTTCTCATTAGAGGTGAACATACGTTCCAGAGTATCAAAATCATACATCAGAAAGGTCACCAGCTGCATAATGAACTGTGAAATGTCAATTCTATTACTTCACATTTAAATATTGTACTTTTTGTTGCCGGGGGGAGCACAAGTGATATTTACTCCCTTCCTGAAGGCCTAAAGCAAAGATTGCTCTTCATCTGGCTGTAAATGTAACCCATTTCTGGGAAGTAAAGTGATTATTAGAGTAATAAACTTACTTCCCTAGTCATGACCTTAATGTTGCCAAGACCACAATCCTTAAATCCTATCATCCAAATGCAAACATTACATATTAAACCAACATATTTAGCATAAGCAGAATTTTTTATTTTTTATTTTTTTACAAGAGTGGGGGATTTGGGAAAAAAAATTGGCCAATTTTCTGCATGATAATTTATACTTGTTCATGCAAAGAGAACTACATATCCTTCCTCCCAGAAGATATGTCTACCCGACTAAGGGTGGTGGGGGAAGCATGGAAGCCACAGCATTATATCAAAAGGGCATCCAAAGGAGAATGTTAATAATGATCCCTCTAAAACAATTTCCATTAATTTTCGGCCGCATCACCAGGGAGTAATATCTACATGCCCGAGGCAGGTTTAAATTGCCCAGACAGCCTGTGAAAAGTACACTGCCTCCCTAGTGTCCACCAGCAGCAAAGCATGAGCAAGGCCTCTGGAGAACACACACTATCCGAGCCTATTACCACCAAGCAATGACACTGAGGAGGCGGAATGGAGGAGTCTCCAGCAGAAGAGTCCCGCTGTTTGTCAATGAGGGATGGAAGCCAATTATAGGAAAAATATGAAGTGCCTTGTAAATGCACTGGGACAAAGAGAAGAGTTGTTTATTATGAGCAACAGAAAGTGTCCTACATTTAGTATATGTGCTTCTCAGTTAGCAAGGGATCATTAAAAAAAATTCACCACATTAGTGCACAAAGATACATTTGTGGCGAACATTGGATTCAATTCATAACTGATATAAAAGGGAAGACAATTTTGTCATGAAATTGTCCATCTAAAAAAAATAAAACCAAGATCTAATTCAGAATTCAGCACTCATCTGATCTAATGTACTGCTGGAGAGCAAAGGGAGCACTTCTTCCAATACAATGTCACAGCTACGACCGATATGATCTAGACATTTAATATTCTGAAGCTTTGCCAAAGTGCATCTCCCAAAGACAACGGGTCACCTACTTAATCTGAACAAATGCTGGTCTGAGCGATAGGGGCTTCGTTGAGAGGAGCAGGATGCGAGCCAGCAAATGTCATCAATCAGCAGGGGGATCTTCATAGACTACAGCCTGATGACAAGTCATCCTGTGGCATGGTGGCACTCGTTCTTTAAAGGCAGATCATGCAGAATGGTCGGTCAGAGTGGGCACATCTCCTGGGCATCGGCGCACCTGCCGACCTGTCTGCAGTCACGGCTTAACGGGAGCACTTTCACTGTTTGTCCTTGCATTTGGCTAGAAATACCAGTTATGATCAAGGGAACTGTGAAGCTAATGAACCTATTGAATTGAAATCATATCTTTGTAGGACACTCGTAGTTAAACATTTCTTGGTTTAAACCTCATATGCTTACCATTTACGTCTTGAGAACTCTGTTGCTAGGCAACTGAGGAAATATGGATGTCGAATATGAGCTAGCTAATGACTGAGGCTGACAATTTATCTATACCTAGTCTTTAAAATAAACAATGCAAAGACCCAATGACGATGGAAATCACGGAGAACCATCGGGAATACCAACATTTCTCTCAGATTTGCTGGTAAATTGCTAAAAGAAAAAAAAGACACAACATACTTAGCATACACTTAGCATTGACTGTACACCAAGCTTCCTCATATATGGAGAAAGGTCAACATTCCATCACAACTCAACTTTTAAAGTCATGAATATATGAATACCATATACCAAGTGTGGAGTTTTCTTAAAAACAAACAAACAAACAAACAAACAAACAAAAACCCTATCTTAGTATTATCGTAGTACTATATAAAATAAAGTATTCTAACTTCCATTCACTGTAACTAGGCCCATTTTCGAATCTAGTTTCCAGGGAGATGAGAGCTGGTGGAGGAAATGTCTGTGACTAGTGAAGGGGGGAGCACGACATAGTCTGGCTCAGGCTGTCTTTAGAGAGAGGACACTCATGTCTTTATGGCTGTCCAGGGAGCAGCCTGTCCATGTCAGGGGGGTAATGAAGCAGAACAGGGCCCAAGGACAACACGAAATGTGCACACTACAAACAAAGCACTGTGCCTTTCCTCTGCCTCCTTCACACCATCTCTCTTTTAGGCAGGAGTCCTTTCAGCCAAATTGCTCTCTGTGTCTCCTGGCTTTGCCCACCATCTCTGTGACTCTGTCTTGAACACTCACAAATAGCAGCACACAACCTGAATATGTCTCATCCTTCGTCATTCAGACAGCCTCTGTCATTTAGCGTAATGCAGGACAATAAGTCTCATGCCTCTCCCTCTCTGCGGGCCATGAGATGACATGTCCTGTGAATGGAGATGCACATTTGTAAGTAACCATGCAAGAGCGTGATTTCTCAGTCTTCCACAGCCAGAGCCAGGAAAGACAAAAGCGCAGCGGCTAGGTCTAAAAAGGACATTTTAGCTGGGGATAAGAGTGAGCAGGAGCAGCTTAATGGGGCCGGGCCCCTGGCAGCGGGAGAGTCAGGGCAAGTCTGAGCGTCTGAGAGGATTACGCTGCAATGAATTTAGAGAATCGCCCCAGTGAGCCTCCCCTCCCTGGATGGGATTTGCTTCTGGATGTCAGCTCGGCGGATGCATCCATAGAGAGGCGAATAGAGTGAATATGGGGAGGCATTCGAGCAATTACCAGACTCTGCCCTCTGAAAAAAAGGTTGAAGAGAGAAAACAGAAAATAGCAGAGAGCATGAAACCCCAAGATGGAAAAGGAGAGTGCGAGAGAGAATGTGTGCAAGGGCAGATTTCTCACCCGCAGAGCCATGTCCTATTTACCTCAGTGCGGCTCTGCCTCACATCTGATTACATCCTGCCCCGAGAGACAATAAAATCCTTCTGTCAAAGGTTATTTAACAGGAATGCGACACTGAACCATTCCTTGTCCTTGTCACACCTAACCTCAGGCAACTGTACAGCAGGACGTATGTCTACCGATGGTTTCAGTATTTATCAATCAAATGTCTTAGAGATTTCAACACACACTTGAATGAATAGTGACTGCTATCTATTCAAATGTTATGGAAAACAAGTCAGCATAATTCATATGATAAACCTCTCATAAATCATTATTCAAAATAGATCCAAATGATGGAGTGGTCTTAAAATATTCAGCGTGAGAATATACAGGGAAATACAGGAACCCTCCTGAGAGGCAACCAATTAAATCAGTTATTAAATTCTTTTTAATTTCAATTGTCACTTTAGGACACTCAAGCACACAGACAACCAGCATATGGTAATTTAAAAGATTGTACATTTGCATGTCGATACAATGTACGTGGTCATTTACTTTTCATCAACAGTCCCTTGGAAAATGTGAAAAGCGGGTGCTATGCACACATGACTGTGCACGGAGAGTCACCTCCATAGAAACAAATGGAGGCGTTGAGCTCATAAGTCAGAGAAGTGGCGTTGCTTTGGGCAGTAATGACAGGACTGTGGCAGCCTGAATCCCCAGTCATGGCTGCCTGATGTGATGAATGGCTGCCGCTGCCAGGGAGTGTGGGACCTGGGCAGCTTCAACCAATCGATACGCACCACAGGAAACACCTTGCATTTTAAACAGGACCTGTCTTATGTCTCCAGGCCCCAAATGTGTAAGGAAAGACTGAGACGAGAAGCCTGTGCATAAAAGTGTGTGAGCATGGCTGAGCTAAGGGACCTCATGTCAGCAAAATCAAGGTCGACCAGCCTCAACAAGTAGCCAAAGGGCTGAGCAAGATGCATTTTGAATCCGCTCTTTAAGGATTCGAATCTATTCTTCGACTAGTCATGTTAGCAGAACAAGCTAAGTTGGAAGACCCTGTATAATGAGGCCTGTAATGGAGATATTGAATACTTTGGGTCCTGTGTGCTCAGGACCTTCATTAAGAGTCAGCATAACCATCTAGGCTAAAATATACAGTAAGGAGAATAGTTGTAGAGTCAGGCTTAGTCAATACAACTAAATGGATTTGCATCATTGGGTTGGTGATTCACAAAAATCACTGACCATAAATAAAACATGAAGTCAAAAGGCAAAGAATTACGGTAATCTTGAATTCCCTCCTCTCAGAGCGAAAAAAGGAATTGTTAATGTATTCAATTTGAGGAGCCAAAGTGAAATATAATTCACTGGTTTAGTGTGAACGAATGAATTAATCTAAGGCATGAGGGAGAGCAAGAAATAACCAAAATAGCAAACCGGAGAAGCTAATGGTCGGAAAAGGAATTACAGTTCAATTGCACTGTCTGATCCATGCTTGTTAATGCAACAGAGGCCTTTCACTGAGGTGGACAGCTCCCAGATTTGATCTGATTCCTGAGAGAGGCTCATTTTGCTCCTCGTCTTATGCATTTAAAACTCCATTCACCAGTCGCACTTAATGGAGGAGGACAGTAGAGGTGGATAATAGAGGTGATTAAGAACAGTCATTCACTCTTCTATTTAAGAAAAGGCAGGATAAAAGAGTAAAATAAAATATAACTAAATTAAATTACATTTTTGGAAATCTATAGATCGAGATTGCATAACAATTAATTAGGTTATCACAACAGATGTCAAAAGTGATTGCCATATTTAAAAGAATGCATGTGTATCAAATGAGTATCAGCTGAGTCAGTGTGCTCCATTTATAAACAAACCCCCTCAGGAGCTTATCTGCCAAAACAATCCCAGTTCTGACAGAAATGGAGCGTTTTCATTTTGGTACCCCATTTATTTTAGGGAGCTAGGTCTTGGCAGAGAACCAGGCGACAAGCAAGCGTGAGGGAAGGGATGCTGATTGTGTTTCTTCTAATTAAACCTTGGCTGACCTTGGTGTTGGGAAACCATTAGTTTTCAGTTGTAATCATCCCACCACAGCAATTACATCCTATTTGGTCCCACTTGCATTTGCGAGATTGCCCTGAACAATAAGGAAGTGTGCTGGAGAAAAGCGTGGAAGCAGAAAAAGGGGTTTTGGACTGCAGTGTCTAAAGCCTGAACGGTGATGTGCCAGTCATACAGCCTAGCACAGGAGGAGTAGAAGTGGACAGACATGATGGAAACCATATGACACAGAGATTAGATTGTGATCAGTGGAACTACTTTGACTTTACAGCATAAATGCTTGATAAAATACTGTTTGTATATCTATAGATGACTTTTGCTTACTCACATCTGTCTGTTTATGAACAGAATAAGTTGCTTCTTATATAAGGGCAAGTTGTTTTAGGAAAATAATCAACAGTGGGGTGGTGTGATGCAAAACATCCATGTGAGGGCCATTACCACCCTAAAGTTCATTATTTTCCTATTTTCCTATAAAAGCAAGTATTTTAATCCTTGTATACCACAGCAATTTGCTAATGCTAACAATTTAAAAAAAAAAAAAACATTTGTTAATGAACAGCACATCATATATTTTTACTATTTAAAGTTATATTTAACATTGTGGAACATCTGTTCCTGTTGTCAGGTATGTTATAGTAGCTATAAACAGCCATTCCCTTAGCAGCCTTTTTTGTTTCTCTCTTAAAGTTAATAATACAGAAAAATACAGTTTGGCTAGTTACTGGGAAATTAACAAAATAAACAAAACACAATATCCTCCATCTTGAGGGCTCTCCCATGGTGGAATGCTTCACCTCTGACTGTTACAAAGTCATAACACTGGAGACTCTTTCCATAAAATATAAATAAATATTATGGCAGATACACCACAAAAAGATTATGTAGTGTTTCAGCCATAAAAGTCCCTGTGAATTAGTGAACACTGAACAGCTGTGTGCAGTTGATTAACACACCAATGACAGGACAGAGTAGCGACAGGACTAAAACAGAAAAAAGAACATATCATAATAAACAAAAACAACACAGAGAACCCCAAAGAGAACACATGACACAAAACAATGGTTGTCAAGGGAGAATTCCTGATTGACACTGACTTAATCAGAAGTAATACAGCGCTGTGTTGTAAATTTTAGATATCACTCAAAATCATATCCATTACCTCTACTACAAAGCCAAACAAAGGTGAATAAAAGTTTTGTTTGGAGTCCTTCTAATTGAAAGAAATGCTGAATGATTTACAATGGAAAATGGCAACCAAGCATTTTAGTGAACCCAGGCAAAACACTGGGCTCGGCCTTATGCTCTCAAAAATGCACATGATCCAAGCAAATATCTGCAGGCCGAGACCACCTGTGTGCCTCTGGGCTCTCTTCATCGTCTGATGTTTGCTCTGAGCTCTGTGCTTCAGGGAACTTTGCAGCCAAAAACAGCAGCACACCAGGGTTTGAGAACCATTAGAGATAATGACTGCATATTATGTAGGCGATAAAACTTGAAGCTCAGCAGTTCTGTGTAGGCTTTCCAAAACCCAGTAACAGGATCCTACCTCAGAGCCCCATCGGTAATCTGAGCTCTTTCTCCCTCTCCTCTCTTGTGCCAGTGAAGCTGCCACTATGGTTAATGAGAGGTGCTCCATCATTCCTAAGCAGGTGATAATGTGTGTCATTTAAGAGGCCTTGGAGTGCACACACTCTGGGGTTTAGCGGTCCTCCACCCCAAAGGGCCTTGAAAGCGGAGGATTATATTGTATAAGGACAAAAGTAGAAGGGGATTGCAACTGCAGTATTATTGAGAGTGGGTATAATACGAGCCATGCAGTGCTCATTTTTACATTTAATGTAAGTGGGGTGCTCATTTTTACCTTTAAATCTGAAACCTGCTGATGTTAGTCACCTCATTCAAGAGAAACTCCTTGCCATAGTTCAATAGGAGCAAGGTTTCCACTGCTTTTATACTTTTTGATTTAAATGGGGAGGGTGAAGGCAATCACATGTTTCATTTGTAACATGTGAAGCCAGTCAACTTTTCAGACTACTACTCATGCAGCTAACACACATGGAGGAAAGCGCTATCTGCCCTCTTCTGCATACAGGATCTTACAGATGCCCATGTTTGGCTAGTTTCACTATGATTGATAGGGGAGAGAGTGTATGCCATCCCTCCCACATGGAGAGAACTGCCAATTTTGCTCCCTTGGCTCCTGGCCATAGATGGCTGTGGCATTGTCAGATTCAAATTGCGATCTCCAGATGCAACAGATGCTTCTTGTGGCATGTGGGACCTGAGATGACAGTAAAGAAAAACTCCCTGAGATGACATGTAGGAAAAACCTTGGTTGGAACCAGACTCAAAAGGAAACCCATACTCCCAGGAGAAACTGGATATTGGGATTATAACTCATTAGAGGATACAGTTGTAGAAGAGTAAAGACAAACAATATTGAGTGTGTTGAAAGGATGCTCATTATGAGGATAGTTTGTTATTTGCATTTGTTGGTATTTAAACACTCCCTTTTGTAATATCCCATTTGTAATATTGTGCAGATCCCACTTGTGCCGCCAAAACAGCTCGATTCACGAAATCCACAAGACTTCTGAAGGTGTGCTGTGGTATCTGGCACCAAGACATTACCATCAGATCCTATAAGTCCTTTAACTTGCGTGGTGAGGCCTCCATGGATTGGACTTGTTTGTCCAGCACATCCCACAGACGCTCAATCGGATTGAGATCTGGGGAATTTGGAGGCCAAGTCAACACCTTGAACTATTTTTGCAGTGTGGTGCATTATCCTGCTGAAAGGGGCCACTGTGTGTTCTGATACCTTTCTATCATAGCCAGCATTAACTTGTTCTGTGATTCTTGGTAAATGGTCTGCACTTGTACACCATTTTTATCCAAAGTGCTGTGTCTCATTCACCATTTCACACACACACTCACACACCAATGGTAGCAATGGTAGCAGAGCTGCCATGCAAGGTGCTAACTTGCCATCGGGAGCAACTTGGGGTTCAGTGTCTTGCTCAAGGACACTTCGGCTTATGGAGTCACGTGGGCTGGGAATCGAACCACCAACCCTATGATTAGTGGACAACCCACTCTACCACCTGAGCCACAGCTGCCCTGGTACAGAAGCTCTTCTGTGGGATCGGATCAGACAGGCTAACCTTTGCTCTCCACGTGTATCAGTGAGTCTTGGGTGCCCATGACCCTGTCCCCGGTTCACCGGTTGTCCTTCCTTGGACACCTTTTGGTAGGTACTTACCACTGCATACTGGGAACACCCCACAAGACCTGCCGTTTTGGAAATGCTCTGACCCAGTCGTCTAGCCATCACAATTTGGCCCTTGTCAAAGTCACTCAGAAACTTACGCTTGCCCATTTTTCCTGCTACCAACACAACAATTTCAATTACTGACTGTTCATGTGCTGCCTAATGTATCCCACCCCTTGACAGGTGCTACTGTAACGAGATAATCAAATGTTATTCAAGTCACCTCTCAGTGCTTTTAATGTTATGGCCAATAGCTATACACCTAATTACTAACTACAAACATCTTAAAGTCATTATCACACCTCAATACCTGACAATGCATTATATCCCATTTTGGCTTATTATTTAGTTATTAATTTTAAAGCATATTATTTAATAACTACAGTGAAATGAATAAATTAAATACCCATCAAGAGTTGAAGTGGTTAAACTAATCAATGATAAAATATTGACTAGTGCTTATAGTTAAATCTCAACACAGCAAAATAAAACACCAGCTATTTTGAATAAACTCTGCTGTTATTTACCGAACAAAAAGGACTTGTGATCAATGAGAAGGAATCCATAAAACTGCTGCATAAAGTTCACGCTTGAGGTTGTTCATCAACAAGAAGTTGAAGAGAGACGTATACGCATAGTGCAGTCTGAAGAAGAGGCTCTGGCTCTTAGCCAACATGCTATTATCAAGCCGCATCTTCAGAGATGGATGGGAAAGCTCTTGTACAGGCCGTCAGATTCTCACTCGCCACTCAAAGGAGAGACAAAACGCACCACTTGACCTTAATCTGCCCAAGTGCGAGCTACTGAGAAATGACATGCAACCTCAAAGGTAAAGGACAATGGGGTTTCTTCTCTGTTTCTGAAAGCCAATTTATAGCCACAAGAGAATATTTCAACAGAGAGAGCACTCTGCTATGCTACACTGCTGCTTTTATTTTCTCACTTCAGCTGAGATGAGGAGTGGATAGTGGCCTTCAGTATTATAGTCCTCTGCTGAATATTGTCCTCTGTGATTTGAATGGTGAAACTATATAAGGCATATAGCTCCCTGAAAAGTAGTATATGAGGCATTATGCACTGCAATATCAACTAGATTTCATATAACATTTGAACTGCACACAAGCCATAAAATCAGATAGTGTAGATATCTAGCAGCACATACACTTCTCTGCTTCTCTAGCAGTGTTTCAGCTGCAAAGTGTATCTATTAATGGCCTAATTACACATTTAACTACTAATTGTCACAACATAACTGCATTTTTCCAACGATGGAAGATTAAGCACCTCCACAAAGCCATTGATTCGTATAGAGTTTCTGCTAGTTTGTGATACTGAAATATTATAAAAGCGATATTACACTGCGCATGTACAGAAAGTGTATAGCGAGTGATGTGTGAAGATATGTGCGAGAGTGCTGTGTAAGTCTATGGTGAGAGTGAAACATCCAGTGAGCAGCAGTTCTGTTGATGCCGGAATGTCTTGTTGATGAGAGAAGTCAGATGAGAATGGTTCAAGCTGACAGGAAGGCTACAGTAACTCAAATAAGCACTCTTTACAACCATGGTGCGCAGAAAAGCATCTCAGATCACACAACACATTGAAGCTTTAGGCAGATGGGCTACGATAGCAGAATGGCACATCAGGTTCCACTCCTGTCAGCCAAGAACAGGAATCTGAAGCTACAGTGTGCACAGATATGCCGAAATTGGACAGTTGAAGATTGGAAAAAGACACAATGAGGGGTACAGATGTTCCTATTAAAGTGACTGGTGAGCTTATCTTCTAATAGGCTTTATGGCACAAATCAACACAATCTAATAGAGTTCAAATACCTACAGTTTAATGTGTATAATTTGATCTTGCATCTGTCTGCTGTGTATGAGTTCAGCCAGTTTGAGTAACTGTACCTCCTACACAATGTCAGGAATTGGAAGTGAATTGGAAGGGAATTGGGAGTGGAGTGGAGTGGAATGGAGTACTACAAATGACAAAAACAAAAGCTTGACATATAGGCGCAGAAAAACCGGAACTAAAATAGTGACAATAATTAGGTGAAGCAGGAAACAGGTGTGACTGATCAGTGAACATGTGGAAAGATCATGTGACATGCAGGGGCTGATGTGTAGTGTAGTTCTGAACCATTAGGCTGTTGTTCTGTTAATAGAATGAGGACATGCATATTTAAGGATTGCAAGCAGAGACACTGCACATAAATAAATTATTTGCTATTTAGTTATTTGTTAACAGTGAATATTCAGATAGTGTCCCTGGACACAATTTTCTTATATTTGAGATTTTTAAATTTTAATGCTCTCGTTAAACGCTAGTGCTTAGCTTTAATTGAATCCTTGAGGAAAGAAATGTCAAGAGTGAAACACAATTGAGTGTGATGTACTAGGAAAATTATTAATGCTGGGGTGGTGTGATGTGGGTCAAAACAAAGCGAAATTACTGTGTCCAATACACAAGTCTCTGTTAAAGTTGCTACTATGGTAACAATAATGTAATCAACACCTTTTGACCAATCATAATTAAGAATTGAATAGTGCTGTGGTATGAAATAATTATAATTAGTTAGCAATATTTGGCCTGGCTTTAGGATTGCTACATATCCAGCAGCCCAATAACACCAGCTCACACAACTTACCCCACTGAAAGCTACCTTATCTTACCTAACCTTACCTTACCTTACCTTACCTTACCTTACCTTGTGTTTAAAGGATGTGACATTATATACAATACTAATCTTGAATTATAGAGATGCTGTTAATATTAACCAACATAACTGTCAGGCAGATGTTTTTTCTATTCCGGGTAAACATTATAGTCGAACATTCAGTTGACTAACTGTAGATTCAGGAGCTCATTTTTTTTCTTTCTCCATTAGGCATGACATACAAAGATATATGAACTAATGCATTTTTTTTAGAGTTATAAACACACACCATAAGGCACAGGTAGAAAACTGAAGGCTTTAAAGCAGGCTGGCAGGACGTGTTGTCAGCTCTTATAGCTTAACACTAATGGAGGCTCAGCAAGGCCATTTCATCTCGCCTTTGTTGCAGAGGCGTCTAGACCCCAGACACTCGAGCCAGCCGATATGTAGCTGCGTTTTTTTCCCTTGCCACTCATGCAATTGCCTCCATTTAGCCTGTCAGACTGCCTAGGCGAGTGCTGTTTCTCCTTTGGTTAAGATGGAGTGTTCTTTTGCTTTTCTCTGATAAAGTGCGGCCATTCACAGGTAGGGGTTGTCTGAGGTGTTTCTGTGTGACAGAGCAAGCAGCTCAGTAGGGGTTCTTTATTCTACTCTCAGCACCTAGAGGTAGCACATTCAAAACCAGGCCAGCTCTGGGACACGCAGAGGCCAAAATGATAATTTTACTTATATAACTTGTATTTATGTATTCAATATAACCCTGCCAAAACAGCAGGAGGGTAAACATTTGAAGTATACGTGGGGCTCACTAACACACACACAAGATAGCATGTCCAAATTTTAATTGTATAAAGTAATAAATAATTGTCAGGGCCACGAACGATCTGGAACAACATTCTGGCACACTCAGTAACCTTCTGTAAAAAAATTAAAATAAATAAAAAGTTGTGTTTCACAGTAAAAAAGTAAGAACCAGTCATGTTTCATCCTTCACAGTTGTTGCCCAGTTTATTGCCCAGAGAGCGTATAGTCTGATCACTTCAAATCAAATTGATTTTAACAGTGCTGGTGATTTACTGTCCATGGTCATTAAAAAAAATAATAAAAATCTTAAATGTGAAAATCCTACATTTAATGAAGCTCTCATTGTGTCCAAATTGGTTTATCAGATTATATGTAAAAGTAACTAGCTTGCTGGCTTGGTGATTAGGTTAACTAGCCAGCTAGCTAGTACATAGTGTGATCTGATTTTGTGAACACAAATTCAGTGATAGCTGTTTGGAACCCACTACCTAAGTGAATTCTGCCAAATGAACACAAACAGTATTCTACTGCTACATGTTATTTTCCTCCAACAATATCACAATGAAATCCCTATGCTTTGTATCTTGTGGACTACATGTAAACATCTGCTATGTGAAATAGCTTATTCGAGGCAGTACTAAATAAAAAAAAGTAATAAAAAAAATGTGATATCTATGATCCCCTTATTATTATTTTTTTAAATTATTAACATTTTACAGATTCTGCAAGGTATATGTAAATTGATGACCTCAACTGTATCATATAATTGTGAGTTTCTATCTTGCAAATACTTTTGAATATCACATAGTTACTTAGCTACTTAATGCATCCAATAATGCATTTCCAATAATCAAACCAAAACAAAACTCAGCAGTGTGTAAACGAGCAGTTTACCTACCTGAATTATTCTTCTCAGTGAGAACTGGCTTCTCTGGGAGCATGTTTTGGGTCTGGAGTGGGTGTGGCTTTTTTTTTTTTTAGGAGTATGGGATCGCCTAATAAAGGGGAGTATGAAGTCACAGTAACTAACAAATGTGAGATAAAAAGTCACAAGATAAATCAGCATAATATTTTCTCACATGACTGAAACAAGCTTCCATACAACTGATGTCCCAGTTGATTGGCTTGACTTCAGCTTGATGTTAGTGTGGAGAGTCTAAATGTAACCTATGTACAGTAGGTTAACTCTGTGTTCATGTTAATGTTAACTCACTGATCATTGATGTGAAATCTAAGTGAAATGGCAAACTTCCTTCTCAATCACTGCCAGAGTTTCACCACTTTCCAGATTCCACTTTAACCTCTGGTCAAGGCACATTAACTTGAACTATATGCATGACCACATATGGTGAACAGTGTTTATTCCGTGAAGCCAAAGGATGGAGCAGAGTCTCCAACACACACACACACACACACACACACACACTGAAGATCATACAAGTAAATGTAACCAGCTTTTATTATTATTAAAGAATTTTAAATAATATCTTACAAAGAGAGCATTGCTTTAAAAAAAAAAAAAAAATTAAGTTGCAAAGTAATTAAACAGCACAAACTTCAATGACGCTTCAGCTTTGAGAGAACACTGGACTCTAATTAGAAGCCTGTCACATGTGCGCTTCCACTGAGCGTGTAACACCGGGACTGATTCTATCATTAGAGAGGACCGTCCCTTTGAGCTGGCAACTCTTTCAAGTTCCCCTCTATTCCACTGCATGCCAGCCAACAGGTGTTTTCACAAGATTGTTTAAACTTCATTAAAATCAAGCATGTACACTCTGTAGTCGCCCTAAAACCTACAGAATTAATGAACACTTCCAGATGGATCATGTGCATGCTAGACTGCTTTCATTTCTAGTCACACTGAGGAAAAGCAGGTGAGCATTAACAAGGACTTATTGGATGTGTGTGCATCAGGAGAATCATATTGATCTGATTTACTGAAAGCCTGCACCTCTAGACTCAGGATAACACCATCATACTATGGTATCAGGAGCTCAGCAGAGGGGTATAGACTAATGCTGTGGTTTTCAAAGTGGGGGCTGCGGCTCCCTTGGGGACCGTCCGGGGGGCCTCAACAATTTGGTGTGAGAAATAAATAAATACATGATTTTCTCTTTCTCACTCTCAGACAACCACACACACACAATCAGTTCCTAATCTAATGTAATATAAGGATGCAAGATGTAATTATTAATAAAAAAAGGGGGGGGGGATACAGTATATTTAAAAGTATGTATTTTTAATGTGTTTTGAAGACATCTTGCAAAAGGGGGGCCTCGGTCAAATGTTAATGCCATTTGGGGGGCCTTGTGCTGGAAAAGTTTGGGAACCCCTGGACTAATGCATAATATCTGATACATAAAAAAAACAACAACTGTCCTTCACAAATTCTTGTAAGAATGTCAGCCGAACTGTTTTATATGGCAGATCTGACAAAATTTAACACAGATCTTCATGGGGTAGCACCATGTACAATAATCATATGAATTTCTTCAGTATATTTCCTTGTACAAAAGTCAAAAATATAAGGCAGAACTTGTCTTCAGAAAAAATAAAAGATTTTGCTTCATTCCTTCTTCTGTCTAAAATGACTATTATTAACTCTGTATATATTTATTTATATAATTATATTACTATTATTAACTCTAATTTATTAAGTAACAAATAAAAGACGGCAGGGTTTGCTGTTATAGGAAAATAATCAATGACAGGGTGGTGTGATACAGTCAAATGTGAAGCCGAGTTACAATTAAAACCCCAGTGTTGATTATATATATATAAAAACATCACATTCTGAAGTGTTTTATTCTTTTTATACCACAACAATTTGAAAATTCGAAAAAAAAAAAATACTACAATGTACATTTTATACATTTACAATTACATTTAACACGGTACAATCACGATTCGTTCAAGATCATCTCCATCATCGCTTATGTTATTGCAGTTATAAACAGTCATCTTTCGCTAAGTTAATAAAACAAAAACACAAACAAAAAAATAAGTCATAAATAAAGCAGCTTGTCATGTTAAAGAGAAGCCAAAAAGCACAAATTCCCCTCCCTTGGCAGAAAACTTACTGTCTGTTACTGCTGCTCCTTCCATAAATGTTAACAACATATTATTCCTTACAGAATGCTTCACTATATTCACAATTATATCTTTTTCTTTTGTTAAATTAGAATGTTTTTTTTTTTTTTTTTTAATACAATTGTTACTAGGCAAGCCCATAATTTTAATTAGACAGCACTATTGTCAGAGCTGCGATCCAAATATTTCATTGTTGTCTTTAACTAAATATGAGGTTGTAAAATTTTCTTTGTCATCCATCATTATGGACAAAAAAGAGGAACTTTCAACACAAGGAAGATAGATGTTGATTGGCCTGCACAAGTCAGGAAATGGATATGAAACATATGAATAGCTGAAATTTGGAATTTTCCAGGAATTGGAAAAGTATTGAGGACTTGAGCACTATTACTAGTATAGTTTGGCTCAATGACAAGCATATAAAACATAGCTAGTATATGGACCTTTCAAAAATGCAACTACCCAAATTACTGGCTTATAAAACAGTTTTACAGACCACAAATGCAAATTTCAGAATACAAACAAAACAAAACAAAACAGGACCTTCCTCCATGATGCCAGCAGTAGCAAATTCATGGAAAGCTTCTGTGTGGATGAGTGTGCAGGCATATGTGTAAAGAGTGAAAAAGAGACTTACAGCAGTTATGATATCTGATATAATGTAGATCAGCCTGAGCAACTGTCTCATGAATCATGTGTCATATATCCGATACATGCAGTGTTCTCCCTGTATACCTGTCATCAATACATATGGTATTTAAGTGTCAGTGTCATATCTGAGAGCTGTTTCAGTCTCTTGTTTGGACTGTTCGGATCTGAGCTTTCACCACATGGAAGCAACACAGAACTTTATTACATTTGTCCACAAAGAGGCAGTAGAGGCTGTGCAGTGTCAGAGCCAACTCAATGGCTGTGTGTTTCATATCAGGGCTCACCAAACACACCTTCGAGTAGAGCACAAGTAGTATCATTTCTTTAGATAACTGATTATTTTGGAATTTCTGTAACGTTACTGTAAAGCACTGTAAGCACTGAAAAAAAAATAAAGAAAAATAAATAAACTACAGGATAATGATGAAGTGAAACTGACTGTATTTTTTACTCCAGATCTCAAGGCCACATGGATGATCAGAAATGTTTTACCTAGCTAAAGCATCTCTTCTCATTTTGGAGTAATTTTTTTTTTTTTTTTTTAAATTTTTTTGGTCCATGAATAACTGGACTGCAAAAACTGGCATCTTAGCAAGTGAATATACAGTCTATATCTTTAATATAGTCAAATGTGGTATCTCCTATTATAAGTTTACAGTAACAAGTATAAGATTATTAAACCTATTTCTAGTATTTAAAAAAAAAAAACTAATTCCAAGCTTTAATTGTCTTTTTCTATGGGCAGATAATTTTGCTAATTTATTTCAGGAAAGAAGCTCAATTATCTGCCAATAGAACAAAACTATTTATGCAGATAAATAGGTTTAGTACTATTATATTTGGTTTACTGTAATCTTATAATATGGAAATTAACAGTTTTTATGAAAATGTCTCAAATGCAAAAAATTGAAAGACATTTTGATAAAAACTGTTAATTTCCATATTATAAGATTGCAGTAAACCAAATATAATAGTATTAAACCTATTTATCTGAATAAATAGTTTGGATTGGGAAGCTGTTACAAGGTTGCGATGGACTTTAACAGGAAACATGGCAAGCACATCACACACAATACTGTTGCCAAACCTATTAACGTATTCAAAAAGTCTGGAAATGTTGCGGACCAACCGCGATGTGGACGTTCACGGACGCCCACTGATGAATGATGTCATACATAGTCCCCTGTGGATACATTTGACTATATTCAAGATAGTTTCCCTTGCTAAGATGTCATTTTTCACAGTGTGGTTTCAATTAGACTTTACATCTGGTCAATTGTGAAAGGTGAATTTTAAACCTGTGTGCACCTCAAGAAAACAGCTCTAGGCTCTGGATATCCTTTGACTCTGACCAGCATGAATCAGTTACTAAAGGGGAAAGAATGAATGAACAAAACCAGTGGTCTTAGTTTCACTTCAGATGAGCTCAGATGAGCTCAGATATAGACCCCACCATGTGTTGATGTTCTTCCTGGTCTAGAACATATCAAATAATGGGCTTAGCTGCAATGTTTATACTACATCCTGGTTCAAGTTTTGCAGTAGTCTTCAGAAAAGATGGCATTCCTTGCAGGTATATGGAACAAAAAAAAAGTATTCAAATTGACAACAGCTTTAAAAATTGTCTTTATAATTTAGCAAAAAGCTTTGACTGAAAGGTATCACCAGAACTGTAAAAAAGTAAAGATTTCCTTTTTTACTTACAGATCCATCTTCAGAAAGCTTTTTATCTGGTTTAGGGTCATGGTGGATCCTGGGAACCCTGGACACGAGGCGGGAATGTACACTTGTGCACTTTTGCACACTCTTTCACACCTATGAGTGTATAATATAGCATAGTCAATTCACCTCACGTGTTTTTAGGAGCTAGGAGGAAAGCAGAGAACCCAAAGGAAACTCATATGAACACAGGGAGAACATGCAATTGTCCACATAGACAGCAAACCGAGCTCAGGATTGACCCGAGGACCCTGGAGCTGTGCGGCACCAATGCTACCTGCTACACCAACATGCTGCCTAGTAAAGCTATGCTAATTAAATAAATAGTTCATTAATGAAATAGACAATGATACAAAGTGTATATTCTTCCATTTTTTTTGTTTCCAGACATTGTGCATTCAACCAATTTTTCAGAGGAAATTTCTGTATGGGAAACCAGAACAAGTAATGACTATGCCCAAAACAAGTCCATAATTGCTCAGACGCCAGTATTCGGGTCAAAATCAACCTAAGACTCATAAAAATCGAGGTATCTTCTATTCGAAAGTGCTAATATATTCCCATGCTTAATTATTTTTAATATTGGCATTTCTAATTAAGCACCATAATTGGAAACCCAGTACCAGCAGTTACCATTACAGCTGTGAATGATTAATTCATACAAAAATTATTAATGAATGTGGTCTATTTTAATTGCTATGTAACCACATTTATAATTGCTCACACCTCCTCCCCTAAACTGACACGATGACAAATAGAAGTGTCATCTCAATGTTTTAGCTGCTTATGTCCTTCCATCAACGAAAACCTCATTGAACCTCAAAGCCAATCTCATTGCAACCATGTTCAGCACAAAAGAAATTAAGCCTGCATTTCATTTTCGATCTTAATTAATGTATCTGTTTTCAAGGTTATCTTTTACTGGGACTGTCACAAAGAAACTTCTGGAAAAAAAAAATTGGATTGGGAGGATGATACACATACACAGCAGGCCAAATTCTATTTCATTAATAGAACATTAAACAAAAAGTAATTAAAGTATCAAACTTCTGGATACATCGAATAATTGCAGTCATGTTTTGTATGCTGTTTGTTGGATTATCGAATATTTCTCAGTTTTCTCACGCTGGCCAAACAGTCGGTCTGTCTGGCCTGTAATCGCTGCTGAAGTTTTATGTTCTTTAAGGTCTTTTATCTTTTTAAAGAACTGGAGCATCTTTTGAAAGTTGTATGAGTTCACGGAGGTTGTCTGAAGGAGACTGTAATTAATGCTTTCAGGGAGTGTAAAAAAACTCCCCGAGTGCACTCCAACCTCTGCTGCCGTTAAAGTAATCTAAGTGCAACTCAAACTGAGACTCAACCTGACACCCTGCGTCAACTGTAATAAGAAGGTCTTCTATTTTATCTTTATGTTTCACCAGAGTGTGCATCTAACATGCTTTTGCAAAAACAATGCTTGACTTTCTCTGAGAGTTTGAGAGGTGAAAATCTCACTGGCATTAAAACAAATGACAACAGGTCAGTACGCACAAAATCACTGGATAAAATAAAGTAGACAAATTCACTGGAAAAGTAACAAAAAGAGTAAGTCACACATACATCAAATGTAATCAGGGCTGTAAATCTTACGCAAAAGTCAGATGAACTTTTAAATTATATGTTTCGCAAATTATGGATTCATACCATGTGTTTCATTTTTATTACATTTTTAAAAAAATGTTTTTCTACTGATTACTGGATTTTAATGGGATTTCTGCAATCATTCAGTTATTTTCGCATGGGAATTTTGCAATTATTTATTTATTCTCATTTGTAATTTTTCAAATGATTAATTTATTTTCACGTGATTTTGCCATGATTTGTTTTCTACAGTTGATTTTTGATTCATTTATTTTCACATTTTCAACCAAAGATTCATTTATTGAATGTGATTTTTCTAAAGATTCTTATATTCTCACAAGCGATTTTCCCCTCATTTGTTTTCACATGATTTTTCAGTGATATTTTTTCCACGCATGATTGTGCAATGATTCTTTATTATCATGTGATTTTTAATTCATTTATTTTTCGCATGTGATTTTTGCAGTGTTTCATCTTTCACATGTGATTTTGCCACGACTGATTCATTTCATGTGTTTTTTTCCCAATCATTCATTTATTTTTTCATGTGATTTTTCTAATGATTTATTGATTTATATTTTGTTTTCCCAATGATTCATTTACATTCACATGTGATTCATCCAATGATTCATTTATTTTTCTACATGATTTTCCCCTAAATGATTCATAATCATTTTCACATTTTCATTTTTTTCATGGGTTCATTTATTTTCACATATGAATTTTCTAACGATTCAATGGTTCGTGTACGTCAAAATTAAAAAACAAATACAAATGACGACGTGTTGATTAAGTTTTTGTTTAAATATTAAAAGTTAAATTACGAATTAACTTGGCCTATGGTTAAAACCAATTGTTGTTTAAAAAAAGTTAAATACTTCAAATATGCCTCATTTGTACTTTCTTCCTGTCTCATTTTTTTAGTTGGAGTTATTTATTTTTAGGTTCGATATTCACTGGATCTTCACTTTCCCCAGCTCTTGTAGAGGTGACAGTCTTACACATATCACTACCATCATTACTTTGAATAATATTCAATTATTATACATGGACATAAAACAATTACTCAAAAACACCAGCGTGTATTACAGCTGCATATTTACACCTGAGAATGTTCTGACCATTATCACAGAGCAAGTTGCGTTAGAACCTTCAGTTAGTTTCACGTGTGATTTTGTCATGATTCAGTCATTTTCACATGTGATTTTTCCAATATTTCTTTTATTTTCACATGGTTTGACCAATGATTCATTTATGTTTATGGTCAAATGCCATTTTTACCACTCACTCATTTAATTTCACATGTGGATTTTCCAAATGACTTAATTCTAGTTTGTTCTATTTTGTTCTATTGCTCCATCTTTAATGATTCCATGATTCATTCATTTTCACTGTTTTTAATGATTCATTTATTTCAACGTGTGATTTTTGCTTTGGCTCATTCATTTTCGCATTCTTTTTCAAATCATTCATTTATTTTTTTCCCCCCAGTGTCATTTTTCCAGTAATTCATTTATTTTCACATGTCAATAGTTCACATGATCATTGACATTTAATGAGTACTGGAGTAAAATGCTGAAATGCACCTTTATGTGTTTTTTCATGTGATTACATGTTACTCACATATACAATCACCTGAAATATACATATGATTTTTCTGTAATCAGCAATGGCTTAATCACAGCACAGGAACTGCATGTACAGAAAGCCTTGTGTGCTGTAGTAATTCACACTGTTCATTACTGACTTCAAATCTCAAACAAATTGAAATGTTCATAGGGATGAAATAACACTTCAAATTTCCATTTGGCTCCCTCTCCTTTAAAAGGTATAAAATGTAACACTAAATGTGAAAATGTGTTACTGTTAGGTTTAACAGGATTGCATAAAACCATCCACCTATAGTAGAATTTCACACATCTAATGAAACTTTGGTCAGATTTTAAATATAAATAGTGCTTTCTCTCCTGGCACAGGTTTTAAAAAAAATTAGAGAAATAAAAGGAGGTGAAAACATGCAGCAGCAAGGAGAGAAAATGATGAGCTTTCAGCCTGGCCTCTTTTGCATGCAAATCATATCTGAATTTCTCATTAGCATAAATGCATGAGCAACTCTAAATGCTTTTAATTTCCAATCTCAGCGAGCGGAGGAGTAATTTGTCACTGTCAGGGCAAAAATCTAGAAGGGGGAGAGAACTGAAGGCAGCCAAGGACTCCACACCAAATTGGAATCATAGGCACATTTCTGATTTGTTAATTGACTGATGTGCAGTTCAAGCAAGCTGCCTTGAAGGTATAAATAATCACATGAACATTCAGATCCAAAATGGGTAGGCTTTACATGCACTGAGACTCCGGGACATACTTTGCACAGCATTTTGCAAAATCAGACATTGAGAAGAAGAAAAAAAGAGAAAAGAAAATCATCATTTTCTGGCTTTAACCAACAAAATGCTTATACAGTTTAATTCCTTACTTATTAGAATCAAATGTTGAGAATTTGCAAAAATTGAGGACATTTAAACCAATCCAAATGGTTTAGCTACAGCTTAGAACATTCACAAAGTAAAATAGTATCTACTGAAAAAGATCTCCTCAGCAACCCCCTTTTCACAGCAGGACTCCTGCTTGTGTTTGTGAAGTGTAGAAATGTGTCAAATGACATTAAACAGTAATACACATCAACAATCTGTCTTTCATGAGAGTGCTCAAATAAGTACTTAAAGTCTGCTAAGCATTCTACTACATGAAGGCTTGTTAAAGTAACAGTTTTGGGCAAAAATAATATCTAAACAATTTCCCCCTTATACCAAGCAGCTTGGTTTGCACTGGAGCTACGAGACTAACTGTAAGCGTGTGATGTTTCTTACTAATAATCATCATTATGTTCAGTAACACCATATTTGTACATGAACAGTTTTGTACATACACAGTTATACGAGATCACTCACTTACCAGTGCAAGTTGTTTTGAACCAAGTGTTTTATTGTGCATTTAAGTTAGTATGATGCTAAATTAGTAGTCGTAAACCTCTGTTACTTATTAGCTACTTGAGTGCAAACACTAAAGTAGCAGACTTTTGACACCAAACATATCTTGGCTGACTACGAGAAGAAGGCTTGATTTAATTTAAAAAAAATATATATTTATGCTGAAGGTAGGAGTCTGGACCTCCTAGAAGTAGTACATACAGTTGTCCAGAGCTTCCTTGCAGATGATGAAGTTTTCTTTGTCATAGAGTGCAAATGTCAGCAAACACCAGCAGCTCACTTACAATAGGCAATATCAGTTACACCTGATATTGTAAGGTAAAAATAAGTGTGTGTGTATGTGTGTGTGTGTGTATGTGTGTGTGTGTGTGTGTGTGTGTGTGTGTATGTATATATATATATATATATATATATATATATATATATATATATATATATATATATATATATATATATATATATATATATATATATATATATGTATATTCTAGATTCATTACACATTACACATCATTCCGGCTTTTTTTTGTTTTAATCTTGATTAGTACGGCTTAAAGCTCAGGGACATAAAAAAACCAGTATCTGAAAATATTATAGAAAAGAATTTATAATACAGAAATGTCGACCTGAGAAAAGCTCTAATCAGCTCATTAACTCAAAACACCTGCAAAGGTTTCCTGAGCCTTTAATCTCTCAGTCCTGTTCAGTACACACAACCACAATAACGGGGAAGATGAAAGTAAATGTTGCATTTCATTTGGAAATCAAGGTCCCAGAGTCTGGAGGAAGAGTGAAGAGGCACAGAATCAAAGTTGGTTGAAGTCCAGTGTGAAGTTTCCACAGTCAGTGATGATTTGGGGTGTCATGTCATCTGCTGGTGTTGGTCCATTGTGTTTTCTCAAGTCGAGAGTCAATGCAGCGTCTACCAGGAGATTTTAGAGAACTTTACGCTTCCATCTGTTGACAAGCTTTATGGACATGCTGATTTCCTTTTCCAGCAGGACCTGGTACCTGCCTACAGTGCCAAAACTACTAGTAACTGGTTTGCTGACCATGGTATTACTGTGCTTGATTGGCCAGCCAACTCACCTGACCTGAACACCATAGAGAATCTATGAGAGACATCAAACCCAACAATACAGATGAGCTGAAGGCCGCCATCAATGCAACCTGGGCTTCCAGAACACCTCAGCAGTGCCACAGGCTGATTACCTCCATGCCACGCCACATTGATGCAGTAATTCATGCAAAAGTATTAAAGCCCCGACCAAGTATTGAGAGCATAAATTAAAATACTTTTCAGAAGGTCGACATTTCTGTATTATAAATTCTTTATTCTAATATTTTCAGATACTGGATTTTTGATTTCCATGAGCTGTAAACTGTAATCTTCAAGATTAAAACAAAAAAAAAGGCTTGAAAATTTTCACTTTATGTGTAATGAATCTAGAATATTTGAAAGTTCCACTTTGTAAATTCAATTACAGAAAAAAAATAACTTTTCCACAATATTAATTTTTTTTTGATGCACCTGTATGTGGTGCCTATATTTGGGACATATAATATGTATATAGTCACAGTACTATGAAGTCACCAGTTGGTGTCCCTACTACTGGTTGCCATAGTAACATTTATCACTGGGTGGCGCAATTAGCATTCCACTTTTGATAACAAACCAGTTTTCTTGCATCTAAAATTAATTATTCTGGAGGGAGAGCGTTTGTATATAAAGTTCACCAGTGTATGTATGCATCATATCCTACGATCTGAATGAGAAGAAGTGTGTGCTCTTTGACACTGAGTGGTTTACAATCAAATCTTCTTAAACTCAACAGCAGTAAAATCGAAATTCTTCTTGTTGGTTCAAAAACCAATCTGGCCAAATCTAAATGTGAATACTGATCATCATTGATCATCATATTCATCACAGGTTAAAAGTTTAAAGGGTTCCATCTTTGACAGTACTTTATCATTCGTAGCACATGTAAACAGTGTAATTCGCCCTGCGTATTTCCACATACGTAATATTAATCGACTTCGTCCGGCTCTCTCATTAAAGAACACTGCGATTCTTGTTCATGCTTTAGTTACTTCTCGTATTAATTAGCGCAACGCTCTTTTGTATGGCCTGCCTTCAAAGCTTCTCTATAAACTCCAGCTAGTACAGAATTCACCTGCTCAAATTATTTGTAGCACTCCCCTAGCTGAACACATTACTCCCATATTACAACACTTGCATTGGCTCCGGGTTGAATATCGTATTGAGTTTAAAATCCGTCTTCTTACCTACAAGGCACTCAATAATCTTGCCCCTTCATACTTGTCTGACCTTCTTCATATCGACACTCCTACTTGTACTTTAAGATCATCTTCTGCACTCACTCTTGTTACCCCTTGAACTCGCACTACAAGCCTTTAGTCATGCAGCTTCTTATTTATGGAACTTGTTGCCACAAGATGTGTGAAACAGTGAAAGTCTTCTTGTTTTTAAATCTCGCCTTAAGACCCATCTTTTTAGGCAGGCTTTTATGTGATTGCTTTTATGCTTGTATCCAGTCTGTCCAGGCTGTAATAATGATTACTGTTGTTAATGTTGATTGTTTTATTGTGTTTCTAAGGTGTCCTTGAGTGTCATGTAAGGCGCCTATAAATAAAATGCATAATAATAATAATAATAATAATAATAATAGTAATAATAATAATAATAATAATAATAATAATAATAATAATAATAATAATAATAATAATAATAATAATAATAATATTTGTTATCTAATAAAATTGCTATCTGCAGCAAAAGTGCAAGTGCCAGACTGTCTGTGTCCACAAAACAATTCGGACTCGCAGGCAACATGGCAGATCATGTATCGCGTGTCTTCAATACTCTACTGTCTTCACTCCCATTGGTAGTTGCTGCACAAAGTTGCTCCAAATGTGCATAAAGTTAAACTATTCAAACTTTGCTTGACCCGCCCACATCTAATTACCAACGGTCACTGTTGCTCATGACGCCGGAAGTCACCAGCTCTCACTGAAAATGAATGTTCTCTGGTCGTTTTGTCTCTGCGAGACACTGTAGGCTATGTGTGAACATACCTTTAGGCACATGCAAAGAAATGCTGTAAATTAAAAATGTCTTCAAAAATAATTTTTATCAACATTTAAAAAACTTCTATAAAGAGTAGTAAACAGCACTAAATAAAGTCAGTATTTGTTGTGACACTTTATTCTTTAAAAATGCATCAGTAGTCTTAGGTACACTTTACATAAGGTGCAGGTACATCAGGAAATTGACTGGTAAATTTTTGCAAGCATCCTGCCGCATTTCTTCAGATTTCTTCTGAAAATGAAATATATTACTATGCACTTATATGCATAGGTGGCTGTGGCTCAGGTGGTAGAGCGGGTTGTCCACTAATCGTAGGGTTGGCGGTATGATTCCCGGCCCACATGACTCCACATACCGAAGTGTCCTTGGGCAAGACACTGAACCCCAAGGTGCTCCCAATGGCAAGTTAGCGCCTTGCATGGCAGCTCTGCTACCATTGGTGTGTAAGTGTGTGTATGAATGGGTGAATGAGAACCAGTGTAAAACGTTTATAGAACTGCTAAGGTTAAATATGTGCTATAAAAGTGCAGGCCATTTACCATATCTACATGTGTTCAATGTCCTGTACAGGGATTTAAAAATGAAGCATAAAACATTTTATTTAGTGATGAAAAAGGCCTATACTGTGCATTTGATTCAAACAAACAAACAAACAAACAATCCTTGTTCCAAACCATTTTAAGCTTAACACCACTGTGGTTACACTCTGCATTTATGGCATAACCAATAAAAAGCTGTAAAGAGCATAAATGTAGACCGACACTGCCTTCAAGTGGACTATTTGACCATTACAAATCCAGGAAAAAGAAACACATGGGGTTGTATATTGATAAACGCAAACAAACAAAGACAAGGCACATTATGTATTTTTGAAATCTTTCTGACTATTATTAGAGATGGCAACATGGTGCAGATCAACACTAATGTAGAAAATGGTTAGGTTTGAGTGAATAAAGAGATGGGTGGTATACTGGTATAGTGGTTAGTGTCACAGCCTCCCAGCTCTAGGGTCCATTGTTTGATCCTGAGCTCAAGTTACCATCTGTGTAGAGTTTTGTGTGCCCTCCATATGTCCATGTGGGTTTCCTTGGGGTACTTTTATTTTCTCCCATCTCCCAAAAACATGCCAGTGTATGAATTGGCTACAGTAATTGTCCCTATGTGAATGGGCATGAACGATGCTCTGGATAAGCTCTGTATCCACTGCAACCATGATCAGGATAAAGTGCTTACTAAAGAAGAATAAACAAACGAATGATCAAGTGGAAGAGTTAACCATGCTGCTGCAATATTCAATAAAAAATGTGTTCCTCTCAATCAAGTAAATTTTAATACATCATAAAGCATAAAAGCCAATCATGTCTAATATGCCATGTCATTGTCATAGAATCTGTATTTCTTGATGAAGAATATTTCTTGACACCCCCCCAGCAATATATTATTTAAAAAAAAAACAAAAAACAAAAAACATTGTGCCAATCAGGAACAACAGAACGAACCAAAAGAGGGCAGTATAGCACACCAAATGTACAATCTCTGAGTATGAACTCTGCTACTGTAATATTTTGATATGGCTACACCCTATTTAATGTATAGTATTAATCTAAAAACTATGTTTGTGAAAAGGTTCTATAACATTGTTTGTGTTTATGAACAGCATCAATAAGTTTATGGCAAATGAAAATTAGAAACACGTATCAATATCATCGTAGTGTACAATCTGAATCTTTACAAAAGTTCATCTTAAATATATACACACTGTAAAGCTTTTTCTAGAATTCAAGATTAATTTAGATCAAATTAACAATATATAAATACACACTAATCCTGATTGACCATTTATAAAGTGATCAGTACGAAATAAAATACAACAGGGTGTGTTTTTATACGAAAATAATCAGTGATGGTTGGTGTTTTAGGAATGTTTTATGAATTATTTTATAAATGTTGCTATAAAAACGTAATCAACAACTACCTGACCAATCAGAACTCAGCATTCAACAGAACTCACCTCAATTGTTTTGGTCAATATTATTGTATACCACTCAGTGTCATTGCTTATTATGGATCGATTGTGTTTTACATGCCATTTTACTTGACTCTCTTGTACGGTTTGAGGTGCTGTATCTGCCCCTCCCATAAACTGTGACATCAAATTGTATTGTTTCCTCTATGAATTAATGCTGAATTTCCCATGAAACATATAGTTACTAATATTGCTTCTATCAGACTGATCTCAGCATGAATAAACTGTTGAGAACATTTCTTCTCATCACTAGCATCCATTCTTTAATCTGGATAACAGGTACATTTTCTTTTTTGCTTTAAGCTCAATCAAATATGGAAGTAAGGTTACTTGTCACACCACACTATTCAGTATACAATGTGAAATCCTAATTATTTTTTTTTGCAATTCTTCTTTTCTCCCACACAGTTTATGCTGCTAGTACAGACGTTTTCCAAACTCCTAATGATCTGCTCAGGAAGCATGGAGACTCTTCAGAGCTTCATTGTTCTCATAGCATTTCAGGCTACAATACTATTCAGTGGTACAAACAAACTCGAAACACAGAGATCCAGTTCATGGGATATCTTGTTGGATCCCAACCTCAGCTGGAGCCTGAATTCAGGAATATGGTTACGTTGACAGGAAATGGATATTCTAATGGTACATTAACTATAAAATCCCTAACACCAAATGACAGTGCAGAATACTTCTGCGCAGCATTTACACATCGCTTTATATCTTCTCATTCCTCTACAAAAACCACTCTGGTATAAACTGATGTTTTTAACAACATAAAGCTTATCAGCTTCTGCACACCTGCATTCAGTCATTCTTACAGTGAGACATGCATTTTAAAACATATTAGTTTATTGGGCATTAGGCTAACTGTGAAATTTACAGTATTTTATGGTGAATGTGTGTCATTGACTGACAAGAGCATTTTACATGCTGGCTTCTACAACATGAATTGCTACTTTCGCTCAGAATTAATATTGCTATTATCACACTGTGCTCACAAATACATTATTCATGGTTTCCTGGCCAATGTCAGTAATGGCCACTTCTCCAAATCATTACAGTCATCACTTATTTAACCATTAGCAATACACAACAACACAATATTTCCAAAGATTTTACTTAACATCATGCAGTGAGAGAGAGAGAGAGAGAGAGAGAGAGAGAGAGAGAGAAAGAGAGAGAGAGAGAGAGAGAGACCTTTCAATAAAAATAAAAATGGTAAGGTAACAAATAAATAACAGAGCACCAATATGTTTCAGACAGGAAGTACAAAAGAAGTGACACTTACACATTGTTGTTTTTTAATTGAAGCAGATCTACATGCAAAGTACAGAGAGTCAACATGGTTCAAGTTTTCATCATATTTCCTGCCACACTATTGTCTCTCACAAGTAATAGCACATACAAGTAATAATATTTTAAGCTCAAATAAACAGTGACATAGTGTCATTTATGTATAGTATTTTTAAGTAGTACAGTTTGTTTCTATAATACACTGGTTCCAGAATGATCTGCACTCGTGCAAAAAATAGTTTCTGACAGCTGCCCTGGAATGAATTGCAGAATCATCCTGTAATATCCAATAAGGTTGGAGACACTTGTAGAGGGATCGTACATGCACTCCTACATGTAGAACTTGTTTTGCCCCTTTACATTCTTAAGTTTGTACAATACATGTAGACTTCGCTCTTCAATTCAGACCACAGCTTTTCATTAGGGTTCAAAATCCAGAGATTGAGATGTTTATTGCAAAAAATCATTCTGTTCATAATTTGTGAGTATGTTTGGTTCATCATTTTGTTGAAAATAAGATCTGTCTATATCCAAGTCTGAACCTCCTGGCAGAGGCAACCAGGATTTGGGCTGGTATACTGTACGTATCCTATTAATCTTCACAACAGCCCAGGATCCACCAGCCAGAAAACAGCTCCAGTGCATCAATAATCCACCAGCATGTTCTGCACTGAGTATCAGAAGTTATTTTTCTCGTATGAAGTCCCATTTTGTCACCAAAAGTAGTACCAAACTGATGGTATGTGTAGATGCTAATTCTAATGATGCTTGGTAGACGCTGCATTTCTGTGAGATGCTCTCAGAAATGCCTTCAAAATTCTAAATTCTTGTTATGAAAGCGGTGTTTAACAGTTGATTTTGAAACTTGACAATCACAAGAATCAACTAAACTGTGCCATTATTAAACTCTGACCTTTGGGCTTGGCCATCCATTTTCCATACTGCTTATCCTATACATTGGTGCAGGCAGCCTGGAGCCTGTCCCAGGGTACTCGGGGCACTAGGTGGGGGACCTCCTGGACAGGGCACAAACCAATAACAGGGGACACTCAGGACAGGGTGCAAACCAATCACAGGGCACAATCACTCTACGGACAATTTGGAGATGCCAATCAGCCTATAACGCATATCTTTGGACTGAGGGAGGAAACCAGAATACCCAGAGGAAACACTTGAACATGTAAGAACATGTAAGCCCTGTGCACACAGGGTGGAATTGGGATTAAAATCCCCAAACCTCGAGGTGTGAGGCAAACATGCTAACCACTAAGCCACCGTGTCCCCCCTTTGGGAGCTTTTGATTTATTATCCATTGTCAAAGGATACTTTGGGAGCCAGGATTAGTAGCTGGAAACATTATTTATGAAATGCTCAATAAAAGTACATAAAATGTCTGCGTCATGATAAGAGCTGATTTGAATTCACATTATACAGACGTGTTTTTTTTAGACTTCCAGTATAAGTGGGTTTTGATTGAACAGGTTTGTCATTCATTTCTCAGTACAGAGAAATCACACAGCTACCACAATTCCCATTTAAAATGTTTTGCTACTTCAGTCCTTGAAAATTTAGAGCAATATGGATTTTCACGATTGGCTTTATTTTCATCTAAGGGAACACATTATTTCTCTTATTAACAGACATGATTATAATTAAATGTTGTTAATAGTAAAGTAAAATTTTTGCACAGTAACAATCTCAGAAGCATCTCCGCAACCACAATTTCAACGATATACATATGCATCCACGTAAAATATTTTCAGGTGTTGTCACTTGAGGGATTGATATGCAAAGAGTATGAATGATATGTCTCTGTGGGTGGAGTTACAGTATGATCATCAGTGACGAGGATGTGAATAACCTTACACATTATTAGTTCAGTCTTTAGCCTTGAGTCAAGTCAACCATGATCAGAATTCTAGTCTTTTTTCAGTCACTTTACTGGATACAAGGTAACTAAAAAAACTCTTCACTGCACCTGCATGATTATCAGTGTAATGATCTAACTGTTGTACATGCTTACAAACCAAACTAAGACTTTTTTTAAATAAAAAACGCATAAAACTATGTATTATTTGTCTACAGGAGTTGCAGGGGTGAATGATGTCTCTCAGCCCAATATACTCTGGGCTAAATTCGGCCAGTCAGCCACAATAAACTGCTCACACACCAAGGGTTCATCTTACAATCAGATGTACTGGTTCCGTCAGCATCATGGACAGAGCATGGAGCTCATCGTGTACACTGGCACATTCATCACTGCAGATTTTGGAAAGTTCAGCCAAAGTAAATTCTCAACAATTAAAACAGTAGCTGAGAGCGGCTCTTTTACAGTGAACGATGTGGATTATAATGACAGCGCTGTGTATTTCTGTGCTGTGAGTGAACACAGTGTTATAACCATAGGGCAGAGCTGTACAAAAACACACTGTGTGTCAAGAAGAAATGGAGATGCCCAAAGAGGGCAGTATGACACAATAAATCATTCTGTTAAGCAGTCATAAAGAGTTTGATTTATATTTCCTGAATGGAGAGTCTTGCAGAATTGTGGATGTCTTATCAGTCAGTTGTGATAATAATAACTTGTCAAAATGATAGAATTTCTGAGGTAACGTTTTACTGCAAGTCAAGCAAAGTTCAACCAAAGTAAATTCTCAGCCATTAAAGCAGTTCCTGCGAGCGGCTCTTTTACAGTGAAAAATGTGGATTATAATGACAAAGCGGAGTATTTCTGCGCTGTGAGTAAACACAGTGTCATAACCACAGGCAGAGCTGTACAAAAACACACCATGTGTCTCAGTCAGGAGCAAAAGTAAACAAACCAAAGGGGGCAGTATTACACAACAAATCTGCAGACTCTTAGACATATATACAGTATATGTACCGACAGTGTAGTAGACGTAATCCCATGTGAATTCTTACACAATTGCTGATAATATCATGAGTATGTACGTCATGATGATATGATTAGTTTTCTCCAAACATCAGTCATAGTGGTTTTGTTACTGCTTCTGTCAAACTGAATAAACTTCTATGTGATGAAAACATTCATTAAACAATGTGAAACTTTTATTCTGCTTGACAGAAAATGGAGACAGTAAAGGCATATTGAGCATTAAATCCCCAACACCTAATGACAGTGCGGAATATTTCTGTGCAGCTTTTCCAGAGTGTCTCACTTCTTGTAATTCCCTTCATTTTTACTAAGAGACAAAACATAGATGTCATTTTCCATTCATTTTTTTGTGTTAATGTATTTTGTAGCAGGCTAAACTCAGACGTCCAGAGCATGGCAGGGCCGTTTACTTTACATAGTATATACAGTATATGTACTGATAGTGTAGTAGAAGTAATCCCATGTGAATTCTTACACAATTACTGGTAAGATAATCATGAGCACATCCCTCGTGATTATGACAGTTTTGTACCTCACCAAAAGGTGGCGGTGTTGTGTCTGAGCTGTGACATCATGTCTAATTGATTCCTCTAGACAGTGTAATGATTTAAACTTCAATCATATTGGCTTTGTTACTGCTTCTGTCAAACTGATCTAGACATGAATAAACTCCAGTATATATTTACTCTCCTCATCACCATCCATTCTTTAATCTGGCCAGCAGGTAATTGATTGATTTTTTTTTTTTTTTTTTTTGCATTAATCCTGTGAGGAACTTTTCATGACCTCTTTTAGAATTAATAAATACATTCATTATACAATGTGAAACCTTGATTTATTCTGCAGGTATTTTTCTCTGTTTTCACACAGTTTTTGCTGCCAGTAAAGAAGTTTTCCAAACTCCTCATGATCTGCTCAGGAAGCATGGGGAATCTTCAGAGATTCAGTGCGCTCACAAGATTTCAGGCTACGATCGCATTCTGTGGTACAAACAAACCCAAGACCGAGAGTACCTGTTCATGGGATACAATTTTCTGTCACAATCTCAACTGGAGCCTGAATTTAACAATCAGATGACCTTGACAGGGAATGGAGACAGTAAAGGCATATTGACCATTAAATCCCTAACACCTAATGACAGTGCAGAATATTTCTGTGCAGCCTATCCACAGTGTCTGACATTTCCTCATCCCCTAACAAAAACACTGTCTTTGTTTTGACCACATTAAGCTTATCAGCTTCTGCACACCTGCATTCATTCATTCTTTCCTCAGTAAGACAAAACATGACTGTAATTTCTATGCATATTTACATGTGTTAGTGTGTTATGTATTAAGCTAGTCTGTTGATGTTCTTACAATAGATGTCTTATCTTGTGTCATTTGCATTAAAACAGCTTTGTCTTTGTCTTCCTTTTTTTTAGTGCTGTCATGTTAGTGCTCTTGTAGATGCAGTATTTCAGTTTTCATGCACTTTGTATTTCTTAATCAATGTTAACAATAACCACTTCTCAAAACTTATTTAACCATTAGTATTTCTGAGGTTGCATTTAACTATACATTGTGCAGTTCATTAGAGCCATAGTTGTTAAAATGGGCTCTGAGGGGAGGGGGGTGTCCATTTATTATTAATTTATGTTAAAATGTGTTAGTGGTGCAAATCACAACACAGCATTATCAAACTGATTCTATTAATTATTGATTTTGTATATGAATTGATCTATTTGGCTGGTTGTTTGAAAAAAAAAAACAGTTTCATTCAATCTCAAAAACGTAAAAAACAATGGAAGCCATACATATGATCAATTATTTCTTTCTCGTTTTCTCATGATCACGACTTAATTTTCTCACACTCTCCACAACAAGCTGTTTCACGTCTCACGACGTAATTATATCATGAAAAAATCTTGCAGCTTGTGAATGGGACTGGTGCTGCACGTACTTTGGCGTCTTCACCATCACCCTCGTACATCATAAATGTTCAGGGTCGCTATATTGTCTTCGATGATAAAGTTATAGACCTGACAGCCTCCTTCTCAAATGTCAGACATTAATGTGGAAGTTGTCAGTCACTAACAGACATAGAGCTATTCTGGCTTGCGTGAGTCCCTGAACAAAGTAAAAATGAATTTGTTCATCCATGAAGCTGTGGTTATTAGCATTAACATTAGCTTGTGTTAAGCTTTTGCTGCCTCCAGAACAACAAAACAACGTTATGCTGAGTACACAGAAAAATTAAGTCGTGATCACAAGACAACAACTTTTTGTTATGTCACGATCACGAGAAAATTAAGTTGTGATCACGAGAAAACAAGAAAGAAAAAATAATTTAAAAAATGCAATGTCTCTTAGGGCTTCTGTAAAAAAACAAGTCAGCCTATTAATAATTTCTAGTAACAATTTTAACAAAAAAGTGTTTTCTTTTTTCTTTTCTTTTTTTTTTCCAAGTTAAAGAGGTACCTGGCTGCACAAAGTTGGCACTAGAGGGAGCCCACTGAACATAAATGGCACGGCGACAGTTACTACTACACCAAAGACAAGGACGAGTGACACCATTGTGCCTCTTAACTCAATGCAGAGCAGAGTCTCACACACAGCACAAAGAGCCAGCATGTGTACTGTTCTCATCATAGTTTCTGCCACACTATTATGTCTTGCAGGTAAGCATAATATTTTCTAAAAATCTAAAACTAATAATGCCAAGATTCATTTTCCATTTTATATAATCTTTACTGTTCTCTCTTTTTCTCTCTCTCTCCAAAGGCTCTGCTGTTTTTACTGTAGACCAGAATCCTCCTGATCTCATAAAATATCAAAATGAGACTGTTGAGATGAAATGTGAGCACAGTGTAAATACCTATGACCGCATGCTGTGGTACAAACACAGCCAGGACACAGGATTTAAATACATGGGGTATCTGAACACTATTTTTCCAAAAGAAGAGGCGGAATTTGGAACGAAGATCAAGTTGAGTGGTGATGGGAGAAAGAGCGGCTCTATGACCATAAACAGTCTTTCCGTGAACGACAGTGCTGTATATTTCTGTGTAGCTTATCACACAGTGCTGTAGATCAGCTCACATCACTACAAAAACTTTACCCTGAAACCAGAACAACTGCAGCTGTGGACTGGATTTGAGTTAGTGTCAGTAAACCACACAAAGACACACAGCATTTAAAAATGTGAAGATGTGTTTATACAGTACTGTATGTACACAGTGATCACACTGACTACCACAAATCCATATTAAACTTACAGCCGCAATGTTCCCATCTTCTTTATCTATATATAGTGATATGGTTACATTATTAGTTTTATTATTGTTTTTTTTCTTTTTTCTTTCTGGAACACAATATTTCTCACATTTGACATAAATTAACACTTTCTACAGATTTGGATAGTCCCACATGGATACCATAAAGATTTGCCCTTCCAAAAAAACAAACAAACAAAAAAAACCCAACAGAAAACAGTTTATGTCCAAACCTCAGTGGATAATATCATCATCTGAATAATGTAGATTTATAGCCTTAGAACTGCGGCTATAATCATAAATCTTGCCATATTCTTTTCCTAATATGAGTCCAATAAACAGAAAACGAATTTCAGGTAACTCTTACAAAAAGAGTTTGTTAACTGTTTATTCCCAGACTGACATGCAAAGCCGTATGGTGTATTTCGACACTGTCTGTGTGGGTGGAGCCATGATATCACATTATACATCACTGATGAGAATCTGAAAAATCTTATATAGTGTTAGTTCAGTCTGTAGCCTCGTCATCAAGAATCAACATGATCCGAATTATAATAGTGTTTCAGTCACTCTATTGGATTCAAGGTAACTAAAAACTCTGAAAGGAGGTGAAGGGTTATGACTGTAATGTAGCTGCTTTGCAAAAACAAGACAATAAGACAGCAGATATATATTTCTTACTGTAACACTTTATTTACTTTATTTATTCACAGGAATTGCAGGGGGGGATGATGTCTCTCAGCCCAACCTAATCTCAGCTAAAATGGGCCAGTCAGCCACAATAAACTGCTCACACACCAAGGGTTCAACTTATTATCTGATGTACTGGTTCCGTCAGTATCATGGAGAGAGTATGGAGCTCATAGTGCTCACTAATGCCTTTGGCACTCCGGACTTTGGAAAGTTCAGCGAAAGTAAATTCTCAGCCATTCAAACAGTTCCTGAGAGCGGCTCCTTCACAGTGAAAGATGTGGATTATAGTGACAGCGCTGTGTATTTCTGTGCCGTGAGTAAACACAGTGTTATAACCACATGGCAGAGCTGTACAAAAACACACCGTGTGTCTCAGTCAGGAAGAAATGGAGACACCCAAAGAGGTGTTGTATGACACGACAAATCTGGAGCTTCTTATTAATTGTGAAACACTCTTTGCATGAGTTATAGAGAGTTTGATTGACACTTCTGGACTGTAGAGCAAATAATATAAACATGGCCCGTGTAGTAGAAGTAATGTCAGTAGCACTTTACTTAAATCCTGGTGCCTAACAGACATAGCCATGTCATACAGTAAATATGTGAAGCATGACTTCATATGAAAGTTGTTGTCCAGTAATATAACAGTGTTATGTTACTGTTAAGTGTAATTGTCTTGAAAGACATCTCTTAAAATTATAGCTTCACCTCTGATGTTACAACGTCTAGTCTAGTAACACTAGAGACTCCTACAGGTGTTAGATAAACATCCCCTTACAGAAAACATCATCACATCAACAATTACACACAGTTTTGATCACTTAATGTGGAACATCTGCCATACAAGTCCCTGTGTGTGTTTTTACTATTGAAACAATACTGTATTAGAATGAGTGCATTCATATAAACCTTACAGCCGGAACTAGTGCCAGGCTCTTATAGCAAATGAATCGACACCTTCTTAACAATGAGAATGGAGAATTAAACAGTGCTGTGTATAAGACAGATGTTTCAAGTGCCGGGGCTCGAACCCCTGACCTTCCAATCAGTAACCAAGAGCCTTAACTGCTAATGTTCTATGTGTTCTATGTTCGTTCTATTATCAACTTGTTCTAGGTTTTTATGTATTTTTGATATGTTAGTGTATTGTATATAATGCTAAACTGCCAGTGTATGTCCCCTGCTAATAAATTAATTTTTCCCTGTTATTTGCATTTTTTTTATTTGTCTTTTATTTCATTGTTTAGAGTTAGCCTAGATTATGCACAGCACTTTCACTGAGACTCTACATAACTAAATCTTCTCTCATTTACCCCAAAATGCTTCCACTTTAACATCAATCCTCATCAACTAGAATTTAAATTCTACTATTACATTAATGTTCTCACAAATATATTGCACCCCCCCCCCCCAGTCAATATCAATAATAGCCACTTTTAGAAATTATTACAGCATTCACTTATTTAACTAATCACATAGCACACCAACAAAATCCTGCCAAATATTTGACTGTAATCAGCTAGAGGGAGCCATTTCATTAGAAAAAGGCAGTGTAACAAACATAGAGTACTGCCATGCCTCAGACAGGAAGTAAAGGAAGGATGTTTGCACTCTCTTTTATTTTAATTCAGAGCGCAGCAACACACACAGCACAGAGACAAAACATGCATTCTGTTCTCATCATATTTTCTGCTACACTATTGTGCCTTCCAGGTAAATATATCTCTACATACAATATGCTATAAAATATACTCGCAATATTGAACAGATGACTTCATTTTGTACACCTGGAATGCTGTCTTTTTTCTTTCCACAGGATCTGGTGTTTGTTCTGTAGTCCAGAATCCTCCTGATCTCATAAAATATAAAGACGAGTTTGCTGAGATCAAATGTGCACACACTGTAAATAACTATGACCGCATACTGTGGTACAAACACAACCAGGACACAGGATTTACACTCATGGGATACCTTTACACTGTTTCTTCAACGCTGGAGGAAGAATTTGAAACCAAAATCAAACTGAGTGGTGATGGGAGAAATAATGGTTCTTTGACCATAAAGAGTCTTTCAGTGAATGACAGTGCTGTGTATTTCTGTGCAGCTTATTACACAGTGCTGTAGATCAGCTCACTTAATAACAAAAACCTCCATCTGATCCACGTTACCCCCAAACCAGAACACCTGCAGCTATGGGCTGGATTTGATTTACTGCCAATAAACCACACAAAGACACTCAGCATCTAGGTGACATGTTTCTATTTACATTTAATACACTGTGATCTCACCGGCTACAGCTATCTCACATCATGTTAGCAAGATTTATCACTAATAATACCATCTTCATTACATCAATAAAAGAAATGGTCGTACACGCATTTAAATCAAAGCAGAACAATAAACAAACAGTGAATAACCTTATCATAATGGTTTGTGTTACATATTTATCCTCGATTTTTTCACTTGAGTGAGTGATCATCATTCATGCAAAGATTATGAATGATGTATTTTTACACTGTCTCTGTGGGTGGAGTTATGATGTCACACCATACATCAGCGACTAGAATCTGAATAATCTTATACAGTCTTAGTTCAATCTGTAGTCTCATCATCAAGAGTCACCATGATCAGAGTTCTAGTCTTTTTTCAGTCACTCTACTGGATTCAAGGTAACTAAAAACATCTGAAAAAGCCTCTGTAATTATAGCACTGCTATACAGGCCTATTAATCAAACTATGACAATAAACAGCTGATACATATTTGTTAAAAATAAACTTTTTATTCATTGTTTATTCACAGGAGTTGCAGGAACGAAGGATGTCTTTCAGCCCAGTATACTCTGGGCTAAAATGGGTCAATCAGCCACAATAAACTGCTCACACAGCAAAGATGCAAATCATAATCAGATGTACTGGTATCGTCAGTATCATGGAGAGAGTATGGAGCTCATAGTGTTTACTACCAGCTTTGGCACTCAAGACTTTGGAAAATTCAGCCAAAGTAAATTCTCAGCTATTAAAACAGTTCCTGAGAGCGGCTCATTCACAGTAAAAGACGTGGATTATAGTGACAGCGCTGTGTATTTCTGTGCCGTGAGAGAACACAGTGCTATAACCACAGGGCAGAGCTGTACAAAAACACACCGTGTGTCTCTGGAGACACCTAATGGGTGCTGATTGACATAAAAGTCATTGGAATAACAATAGGAACACTAGCAGATGATTAATATGTCCTGTAATGTAACATGTTATGACATGCAATATTATGACATCTATCATGATCAATACTGTTATATTACTTCATATGCATTGTAATGATAACTCATGTTATGAGCATTTGAGACATGTTTATGACATAGTAATATCTTTGTCATAACATAGGTTTAAAGTAAAGTATCATTATAAGCTATAAGAATTCTGGTATAACATTGATTAATAAAATATTTTCTCCTATTTTTGAATCTGGTCAGCATGCCACATTAAAAACTTTTATAGGCACATGAGTGACTGTGAAATCACACTTTATACTATACTATCTATCTAGTGTTATTTATCTAAAGATTCTGCCTCTTGGATTCTTCAGTGTCTTTCATCATCACTCAGAATTAACATGCGTAGCTCAATGTTTTTGCAAAAGCATTATTTCTGGTTTAATTTAGCTTTTTTCAGTAAGTGTCAATACTATTACTGTACATCATGCAGTCAGCTAGAGGGAGCCCTTTCAATAGAAATGGTAATGTAGCAAATAGATAACAGAGTACCGGTATGCCCCAGACAGGAAGTAGAGGATGGAGGACATGCTTCCACTCCCTTTTATTTGAATTCAGAGTACAGAAAAACACACCGAGTGTCACAGAGTGTCAACATGTGTACTGTCCTCGTCATATTTTCTGCCACACTATTGTTTCTACCAGGTAAGTATACTTATCTCTCTACGCAAGATTTTCAAGAAAATCTATTCACCAATTGCTTTACATGTTCATTTTGTGTATCTTGAGTGTTCCTTTTCTCTCCACAGGTTCTGGTGTTTGTTCTGTAGTCCAGAGTCCTCCTGATGTCATAAAAAATCAAGACGAGTTTGCTGAGATCAAATGTGCACACACTGTAAACAGCTATAATCAAATACTGTGGTACAAACACAGCCAGGACACAGGATTTAAATACGTGGGATACCTTTCAAATGCTTACCCAAAGCTAGAGGAAGAATTTGAAACCAAAATCAAACTGAGTGGTGATGGGAGCAAAAACGGTTCTTTGAGCATAAAGAGTCTTTCAGTGAATGACAGTGCTGTGTATTTCTGTGCAGCTTATTACACAGTGCTGTAGATCAGCTCACTTCATAACAAAAACCTTCATCTGATCCACGTTACCCCCAAACCAGAACACCTGCAGCTGTGGTTGTGGCCACAATAAACTGCTCACACACCAAGGATGCAAATCATAATCGGATCTACTGGTATAAACAGCATCAAGGAGAGAATATAGAGCTCATACTGTACACTACCACCTATGGCGATCCAGAATTCAACCAAGATCAATTTTCAGCCATTAAAACAGTTGCTGAGAGCGGCTCTTTCACAGTGATGATGTAGATTAATGACAGTGCTGTGTGTTTCTGTGCTGTGAATGAACACATTGTCATAACAACAGTGCAGAGCTGTGGAATGGAAATGTTTAGAGCTGCAACAACTAACCGATAAAATCGATAATAACCGATTATGAAAATCGTTGTCAACGAATCTCATTATCGATTAGTTGGTCTGCACGGTACATTTACTCATTACGTTAGTTCTGTTCCGAAAACACGCACTGGAGAGTAAATACTGAAGTTGTGTCCAAAATGAAGTATTATACACTTACACTATGTACTGTCTACTCTACCCTCTAGTGCAGTGTTTCCGCGGACCCCTAGTGGTCAATGGTGTAATTGCAGGGGGTCCGTAGGAAATGTTTTAAATGTTTACATAATATTACATATATTTTTGTTAAATGTATCAAAATATATTCAAATGAGATTTTTAAAAATTAATCAATTTGGTTATTTGCGTGCATTCACAAATATCACGTTAGCTGAGCTGACGATCGCTCATTGATGGATTTATTTTAAATTTATTTATAAATGAAATGATAATTTGCAAAAACCTATGAGTGGTAGACACGTTGCATTGATGGATAAAATAAACTAAAGATAATTCACAGAGTCAAATTAAATGTCACACCAACAATAAAATATAATTGAACCTGGTATTTGTACCAATGGTATCTGAACCAATCCCTGGGGAAGGACACGTTCTACCAATCAACCAGGGATTGCTAGGACTGAAGAGTTTTGCATAAAGTAATGCATAAATACTAATATATATATATATATATATATATATATATATATATATATATATATATATATATATATATATAAAGTTTATATAAGTATTTATGCATTACTTTTTATAGATGCAAAACAACAACAACAACAACAACAACAAAAACACAGAATTAAACTACAGTCCTAAATGAATAATATTTATTCTGGTGTATGTGTGTATTTGGTTCTTTTCAGTCTTACATAATTGGAAACACAGCTGTGTAAAGTTTTAATCTTAAGTTTATAATTGTAACACTCAGTTTGTGGATTTTATTTTAAATAAATGAAAAAATGGTACTGAAAGCCCCCCCCCAATTAATCGATTAACTGAAAAAATAATCGGCCAACTAATCGATTATGAAAATAATCATTAGTTGCAGCCCTAAAAATGTTATAGAGTTTTCTTTTCCTTTTTTTTTTTTGGTGCTGTGTGTGATTAGTTTCTATAACACTGTGAGTCATGGATGCAGACAAATACATTAATTACAGATAAACATTAATGAATATATTAAGCTTACTGATTGAATGAATGGGAGCAGCCATTGGGAGCCCTTTAATTAGAAATGTCAAACAAATAAAGAGAGATAAAAGATTACATTCATACCATGAAGAGGAAGAAGGCGTACAATCTTTCCATTTATTCTCTCATTTAATTTATAGCAGTACCACACACACACACACACACACACACACACACACACACTGTTATAATTATCGGCACACTATTGTATTGCACATGTGGATTCAACCAGTGTATAATTTAATTATAATAATATATATATTTTTATATAATCTGAAAACCATTATTCTTTTCTCTATTTTTTTTATTTGTCTTGAATGATCTTTTTGTTTCTTCACAGGATATGTTGATTGTCCTGTAGTCCAGAATCATTCTGAATATGCACAAACTGTACTTTTATATATACATATATATATATATATATATATATATATATATATATATATATATATATATATATATATATATATATATATATATATATATATATATACACACATAATAGGTACAAACACAGTCAGGACACAGGATTCACACTCACGGGAGACTGTTGATTCTCTAATTAAAGAGGCAGATTTTGAAAGGAAGACCAAGTGAGTGTGTATAAGATGAAATAGAGACACCTAAAGAGGGCAGAATATGACGCAAAAATCATTCTTTTCAGGAGTCATGAACATTTACATTTACACAAACTCTAGTTGTGTTTAAAGCATTTACGTTTAAAGCATTTACGCATTTTACTCGTACTGTAGACCATGCGGTAAGCTAGAGGGAGCACTTTCATTAGAAATGGGAATGTAACAATTAGGTAAGAGAGTACCATCTCAGTCAAGAGGATGGATGACACACTTTCACTTCCACAGCACAGAGACTCAACATGCATACTGGTCTCATCACTTTTACTGCCACACTATTGTGTCTCCCAGGTAAATATAATATAAATATAATGTAAAATACAATATTATTATATATATTTTTTAATATAAAATAATAATATTATTTAATATAACATTTGAGAAGATCTACTCCCCAAATTGAACGGACTACTAAATTTTATGCACCTGAAATGCTCTCTTTTTCTCTCCACAGCTTCTCTTTTTTCTGTAGTCCAGAGTCCTCCTAATGTCATAAAATATCAAGACGAGTTTGCTGAGATCAAATGTGCACACACTGTAAACAGCTATAATCAAATACTGTGGTACAAACACAGCCAGGACACAGGATGTACACTCATGGGATACCTTTACAACGCTTTCTTCAACGCTGGAGGAAGAATTTGGAACCAAAATCAGACTGAGCAGTGATGGGAGCAAAAACGGTTCTTTGGCCATAAAGAGTCTTTCAGTGAATGGCAGTGCTGTGTATTTCTGTGCAGCTTATTACACAGTGTAGATCAGCTCACTTAATAACAAAAACCTTCATCTGATCCACGTTACCCCCAAACCAGAACACCTGCAGCTGTGGGCTGGATTTGATTTAGTGCCAATAAACCACACAAAGACACTCAGCATCTAGGTGACTGGCTTCTACTTACATTTAATACACTGTGATCTCACTGGCTACAGCAATCTCACATCATGTTAGCAAGATTTTCTTTTGGAAAACTTTGTTAATTGTTTTTAATTAACAAAGGTAAATATAGCACCTTATCGGTTAATCTTATAAACATCGTCTTCATGTCATACCATTTAATAAATTTTAAAAAATGTCATACATGCCTTTAAATCAAAGCATAATAATAATAATGAACACTAATTGACCTTTTCATAATGGTTTGTGTTTATGAAAGTTTATCCTCAGTTTTTTTCTTGAGTGAGTGATCATCAATTCATGCAAATACTATGAATGATGTATTTTTAGACTGTCTCTGTGGGTGGAGTTATGATGTCATGGCCTACATGAAAATTTGAATAATCTTAAACAGCATTAGTTCGGTCTGTAGTCCTGTCATCCACGATCCATGAGAGTCACCATGATCAGAGTTCTAGTCTTTTTTCAGTCACTCTACTGGATTCAAGGTAACTAAAAACATCTGCAAAAGCCTCTGTAATGATGGCACTGCTATACAGGCCTATTAATCAAACTAGAACCATAAACACCTGATACGTATAAAGAACACTTTTTATTCATTTTTTATTCACAGGAGTTGTAGGAGCAAATGATGTCTTTCAGTCCAGTATACTCTGGGCTAAAATGGGTCAATCAGCCACAATAAACTGCTCACACAACAGGGATGCAACTCACAATCAGATGTACTGGTATCGTCAGTATCATGGAGAGAGTATGGAGCTCATCGTGTACACTACCAGCTTTGGCACTCAAGACTTTGGAAGATTCGACCAAAGTAAATTCTCAGCCATTAAAACAGTTCCTGAGAGCGGCTCATTCACAGTAAAAGACGTGGATTATAATGACAACGCTGTGTATTTCTGTGCCGTGAGTAAACACAGTGCTATAACCACATGGCAGAGCTGTACAAAAACACATAGTGTGTCAGCCAGGAAGAAATAAAGACACCTAGAGAGGGCAGTATGTGACAACAAATCTGCAGTGTCTCAGGATGAATTCTGCATTTTAGTATGACTACATGTCAAAATCACATAGTTCTTTTCGTGTGTGTGTGTGTGTGTGTGTGTGTGTGTGTGTGTGTGTGTGTTTGCTCTCATTATTATGCCATACTATTGTATTTCACAGGTGAATTTAACACATGTATAATTTTATATATTGTAATCTAGAAACCATTATGTCAGGTTTCTTGATTTTTAAACCGTTTAATCCATAACTGTTTAATGACAGTTTTTGTCACGTTGGTGAGTGATCATTGTACATGCAAACAGTATATATAATGTATTTATTACACTGTCTGTGTGGGTGGAGTTATGATGTCACATTGTACATCATTGAAGAGAATGTGTACAAACGTACACAGTCTTCGTTCAGACTCTAGTCTTGACATTACGAGAGATGATAAGAATTATTATAGTGTTTCAGTCACTGTACTGGATTCACGGTATAGCTATTTTTCTTTTAAAGCTTCTGGATGCTTCTGTAATACTGTAACTGCTGTACATGACTGTGTATCAAAATAAGACAATACATATCAAGGTTATATTTGTTATAGTGACAATGTATTTGCTGTTTATTCACAGGAGTTGCAGGGGTGAAGGATGTCTCTCAGCCCAGTATACTCTGGGCTAAAATAGGTCAATCAGCCACAATAAACTGCTCACACACCAAGGGTGCATTTTACAATCAAATGTACTGGTTCCTTCAGTATCATGGAAAGAGTATGGAGCTCATAGTGTACACTACCAGCTTTGGCACTCTGGAATTTGGAAACGTCAGCCAAAGTAAATTCTCAGCCATTAAAACGGTTCCGGAGAGCGGCTCTTTAGAAGTGAAAGATGTGGATTATAATGACAACGCTGTATATTTCTGTGCCGTGAGAGATAATTGTTATTTATGGGTGACATTCTGGTACAGGTTGAGCCTTTTATTAATTTTTTATTCATTTTGAATACTTATTTCACAGTTTTCTTAAACAAGCATTTCAAAAGTGCATTCTGGGTTTAGCAAGAGTGGTTTAAAAAAGGCACTCTCCTGTCCAGTGAATTTATCAGCGCTCCTCGCTCAGCGCCGCTCAAATGAAGGACATAGCGATTAAATGCACAATGAGAGGTAAGCCATGCCCTTCCTTTCTCTCTCTCTCTCTCTCTCTCTCTCTCTCTCTCTGCTGCTGTATGATTTTATGGAATTCCTGCTGACGTGCCACATTGATATTCTGGCAACATATGATGGCCAACAATTCCCACCTGATGGATTCCTCCTGCAGGGCAATCTGTTGTCACTAAAGACTCATGAAGGCAGCATATGGATCCATAATCGGGAGGTTTATTGGTAGAAGGAACAGTATAATAACATTCAGGGATAGGCCATTACGCACTGGTAGTTACGCACTGATAGTTCATGGAAATAGCACACCACACTTTCCAAAACACAAGGCAATATCATAAACACAGCAGGGTCAAACACCAGAAATCAGAATGACAGACAAATTCAAAGGGTAAGGTGGAGTAAAAAAAATACGAGACGAGACAAGGCAAGGCAAGATGACGGCTCAGAATTCACAAGTACTGCATGCAGGGAAAGTGTAAGGCTTCGCAAAGTGAATAAGAATCCATGTGCTTATATACTGAGAGAACAGGAAATGAATGGGATAACCAAAGCAGAGATTCAAAACTAGGGTAGGGCGCCAACTAGTGGCTTGTTGAAGAAATGTCTGTGATAGATATTACAACTGTATGTCCAGTTTACAGAAGATCCTCAGCCTGACGAGAGAGAGAAAGAGAGAGAGAGAGAGAGAGAGAGAGAGAGAGATTTACATTATCATGGCTTACTGTAAAGGGACACCCTGGCCTGAAGTTCAAGGTGGAGTTCTCTGGTCTCATGAGGAGGGTGTTTCAGATGACCAGAGACAAGCTTCCCTTGGAAGACTTTTTTGGGGGAGGGGCCCCAGCCAAGCTCAAAGCCCTCTTCCCTGTATCCTGCCTCTTCACCCAACGGCACATTACATGCGTGCCATGCTTATGAGACAATTATTGTATTTGTTTTTTCCATGACACAAAGTTAATGCAAATTGTTACTGCAAGCCATTCAAAATTTGGTATAAAAATCTTAAAAATAATTAGCATGTGAGACAAAACATGACTAAGTTTCCATTTGAGCTGTATTAGTGTATTAGATATAATTCTAAACTGTCAGTTTACAGTATATCCTATTGTAATATAAAGTACGTTGGATGTAATATGATACCTTAAAAATGCAGCCTCCCTTCAATAGAAAGCCCTTTCATTAGAAAAAGCAGTGTACCAAATGTGTAACAGTTTATGCCTCAGACAGGAAGTACAGTTAGGATGACATGCTTCCAATCTCTTATTTTAATTCTGATCACAGCAACACACACACCCAATCACATTTACTGCCACATTGTGTCTTCTAGGTAAATATATCCAAAATATAATCTTTCATAAAATTCACTGCCAAAATTGAACAGACTACAACCTTTTATATTTTTTAAACGGACAAAATAGCATTATTTTATTAATAAACGTGAATGTAGAGTCTTATTAATGAAACGGTCTTGAATCACAGTAGAACAATAACAGTTTTTGTCACCTTAATGAGTGATCATCGTCCATGCAAACAGTATGAATGACATTTTTCCACTGCCTCTGTGGGTGGAGTTATGATGTCACTTCATACATCACTGAGAAGAATGAGTGTAATCTTACACTGTCTTAGTTCAGTCTGTAGCCTTGACATCTAGAGATATGATCAGGATTATAATAATCTTTCAGTCACTTTACTGGATTCAAGGTAACTACAAAACACACTGAATGCGTCTGTAATAATAAGGAGTTACATTATTATCATAGTAATGCTACAAATATTATACATGCCTAGGAATCAAAATATAAAATGAACAGCTAGCTTACATATCTTAAATCAACCCATTACTTACTGTTTATTCACAGGAGTTGCAGGGGCAAATGATGTCTTGCAGCCCGATATACTCTGGGCTCAATTCGGCCAATCAGTCACAATTAACTGCTCACACACCAAGGGTTCAGTTTACAGAGAAATGTACTGGTTTCGTCAGTATCAAGGAGAGAGTATGGAGCTCATCGTGTACACTACCAGCTTTGGCACTCAAGACTTTGGAAAATCCGACCAAAAGAAATTTTCAGCTATTAAAACAGTTCCTGAGAACGGCTCATTCACAGTGAAAGACGCGGATTATAATGACAACGCTGTGTATTTCTGTGCCGTGAGAGAACACAGTGCTATAACCACAGGGCAGAGCTGTACAAAAACACACCATGTGTCAGTCAGGAAGGAATAAAGACACCTGAAGGAGGCAGTATGTGACAACAAATTTATTCCACTGTGAGTCATGGTTACAGATAGTCATTTATTTTATTACAGACAAAAACTAATCCAGACAAGATTTTTGTGTGATGTTATAAAGGTTTTTTTTTTTTTTTTTTTTTTTAATAATCCCAAGGAGAAAGAAATCATTGAGCATGAGTCTCTAAACAACTTAAAAGGTTGCAACATTATACTGTGATTACATGATTAATGCAACCTGTTTGAATTAATGGGATCAGTTTATTGACACATGAACATTAAAAACGACAAAAAGAGTAAAAAAAAAAAAAAAAGATTAAATTTACAATCAACAGTAGCATTGATAATGAGGCAAAATAAGACTGTACATGATGCAAACAGCTAGAGGGAGCCATTTCATTAGAAATGCCACATCAACATACATAGACAACAGAATATCTATCTACCGAAAGATATTGGGTAATTTTCCAAAAACAAAGGCATCACGCATGTCTGTTTTCTCTAAGCTTTATTCAGAGCAGCAACCCACACACACACACACACACACACACACACACACACACACACACACAGCACAACGCAACATGGTTACTGCTCTCATTATCACCATATTATTTTATTTCACAGGTGAATTTATCCAGTGTATAATATTTTATATAATCTAAAATCAATTGTTATATTTTTCTGCCAATTTGTCTTGAATGCTCTCTTTTTCTCTCCACAGATTCTACTGTTAGCGCTGTACTCCAGAATCCTCCTGATCTCATAAAAAATCAAAACGAGTTTGTTGAGCTCAAATGTGCACACACTGTAAAGAGCTACAACCGCATTTTGTGGTACAAACGCAGCCAGGACACAAGATTTACCCTCATGGGATACCTTTTCAATAATTCTCCAAGGCTGGAGGCAGATATTAAAATGAAGATCAATTTGACTGGTGATGGGAGAAACAACGGTTCTTTGACCATAGACAACGTTTCAGTGAACGACAGTGCTGTGTATTTCTGTGCAGCTTATTTCCACACAGTTACACACATTAGATCACTTAATAACAAAAACCTTCATCTGATCCACGTTACCCCCAAACCCCAACACCTGCAGCTGTGGGTTGGATTTGATTTAGTGCCAGTAAACCACACAAAGACACTCAACATCTAGGTGAATAGTTTTACTTGTATTTGATGCAATGTGATCTCACAGGCTACAAGAATATCCTAAATATGTGCTCTAATGTGTCCATCATCAATTGATCACAGTGCGCTTTTCATTATCAGTGTTATTTTTATCTACTAAAAATACTTATCACATTCACAACAGAATGTGAACAGCTAATTCATTCATTCATCTTCACCATTTGCTTCATCATACTCAGTGTCATGGTGGATCCAGAGCCTATCCCAGGAACACTGTCTATCACAGGGCATCATGCACACACACATTAACACACTCGGTCACACCTACAGTAGGGACAGGTTGCTAATCCACCAACTAGCATGTTTTGAAGAAATGAGAGAAACCTGGAGAACCTGGACGTAACCCACAGGGAGAAAATACAAAACTCCAGTCAAGAGGACAGATCAAGACAAGCAGAGCTCAGGGTTGAACGAGGAATGGTGAGTCATATGTATGAATTGTGTTTTCTATACTGTTGATGTAGATGGGGACAAGATGGCACATCATACATCGCTGATGAGATTTGAATAATCTTACTCAGTCCTAGTTCAGTCTGTAACCTCAACATCAAGAGTCAACATGATCAGGAGTATAAATAGTGCTTCAGTCACTCTACTGGACTCTAGTGGTCTTCTGGAGTGTGTGGACTTAAAGTTGAAATTCACTTTTTTATCCATAGCACATCAGAATGTATTTCCTTTCTTATAGGACTTACAGAAACCAACTGCTTAACTAACTCTAGTCAGAGATTTTGGTCTGATGGGGGCAGTATGATCCCACACTTTCATTTTGTTACCCACTCTATTTTTCTTGTGCATGTCAGGTGTTCCAGTGAGTGAGAGTGTGACTGACTCGAGATCAGACTGAGCAGATCATATCACTCTTACACACCAGCTCGCAATGATGCTTGGAGTTTTCTTCAAAATAATCAGTCTGCTGCTTATGCACACAGGTAATAACACTATCATTGTGAAAAATAAGAGTTTTATGTTTGTTCCTTCTTTTAATTAAAGCATCTTTCTACACAGGTCTCACAAGTGGGATGGTTGTTGAGCAAACACCTCCTGACCTCATCAAGAATCAAGGAGAATCAGCCAAGATTAGATGCTCCCATAAAATCGAAAAGTACGATCGCATAATGTGGTACAAAGAAACCAAGAACAAAGAATTCATCTTCATGGGATATCTGATATCTAAAAATGCAAATCCAGAGACCGATTTCAAAGACAAAATCAGAATTGGCGGGGACGCATTTGACGGTTTTGGCTCTCTAGAAGTCATCAACCTTTCACTAAAGAGTGAAGGGGTTTATTTTTGTGCAGCATATTACACAGCAGTGTGAGGCCCCTCTCTTTTCTACAAAAACTAATCATCAATTCTCACTAGCTTGTCTTCTGAGCTCTGTACGCTACCACTACAGCAGATGTTATCTCTTTCAAAACACAGCTGTCTTTTGCTCACTAACAATATTTGACTGTTGGGTTTTAAAATTCACTTTATACCACAGTTCTGTTGGATGCTCCAATCTGATTGGTCAGAAGGTGTCGATTGACTTTATATAACAGCAACTCTGACAGCAAGTTCGAGATGAATCACAAGTTTATGTTAATGTACTCATTCTAATATGTTAGCAATTGTCTAGTAACAATAAACCGATAATTAAAAAAAACAGATTAAAAATGTGTTGTCATTTAACAAAGAAAAACGTTTATCTGTTGATATGACAAAATTTTATGTACAGAGATATTTTTTAGCATTTTTGGAAGGAGTCTCCATTGTTAGAGCTTTGTAATACTCAGGGCTAAAGCTGTCACTGTATGTTTACCAACATGAGAGAGTTTTTAGGATGGAAGGCTTTGCAGGTTCTCAGTTTCAGGGTTAGCTCCATTTTCTTTCATATGAACTTCAAGAAAGAGAGAGAAAAAAGAAAAGCGGGTTTTAGGGAAGGACTGTTTGAAGCTGTTCTAATGTAAGTGATATCACAAATGAACTCCATTCTGGGATCTTTCACAACAAATTCAACAAATAAAAACAAGAAAGTACAGTGTTTTATTGTTTACTGAATAACAAACTGTTAGCACTGGCATATTATAATGAGTCTTTATTAGTCACATATACATTACAGCACAGTAAAATTCTTTTCTTTCGCATACCCCAGCATGTCAGGAGGCTGGGGTTAGAGTGCAGGGTCAACCAGAGCGCAGAGAGGGTTAAGGGCCTTGCTCTAGGGCCCAACAGTGTCTGCTTGGCAGTGCTGGGGCTTGAACCTCTGACCGCTGGGATATTGCTGTCTTATATGTGGAATAAAACACGTCAGGATGTGCTGTTATAGAAAAAGTAATTCGTTTCAGGCTGGTAACTCCACTCTGTGCTGGGCCACATCACATCACCTACAGTAGTCAGGAAATTTGAGTTAAATTCATTACATTTCTTGAGATTCATGAGAATCTTGTCCCCCCTGAATAGAGGTGATAAATGTCTATTTCATCTCGATAACCATTCATTCATTTATCAGGAAATGCTTTAGCATAGTTAGGGTCAAGTTGATTCAAAGCTTAACCCAGGATCTCTGGATGCCAGATAAGACTACACCCTGGATGGGACGGCAGTCCATTTCACACACACACACACACACACACACACACACACACACACACACACACACACACACACACACACACACACACACACACACACACACACACACAAGGGGCAATTTAGAACAGCCAATCCACCTTTAAAGTTTTCAATCTGTGGGTGGTGGTGTTAGACTGAAACTCACAAGAGGGAGCTCATGATCCACCTTAAAAAGTTTCCCAGTACAAGAAATGCAGCAGCACAACAGTGATCTTTCTTTAAAAGCTCGAGGAGGCTGTTTGTGCTTCAGAGGCTTCACTGAGCGCTAAATGGCAACATGATCAAAGTTCAGATCCGCTTTATTGTCTCCCTGCTCTGGCTCACAGGTATTTATTTCAGTTGCAACAAAATATGGCTTTGACAAAACTATTCCGATTTTCTGAGAATATCTGAAATCACTGTTATCCACTCTTTTTCTCACTATAGACGCTGTCTTCAGCAGCAAAGTCCAGCAGAGTCCTTCTGATCTAATTCAATCCAGAGGAGATACAGTGGAGCTCAAGTGTCTACATAGCATAGAAAGTTACAACATCATACTGTGGTATAAAAGCAATGCAAGCCACACATTTGAGTTAATGGGGTATCTCTGGAATAAAAAAGACTATGTAGAGCCTAATTTTACAGAGAAAATTGAACTGAAAGGAGATGCGAGTAAGAACGGTGCTCTCATTATTAAGACGCTTTCATCAGATGACAGCACCATGTATTTCTGTGCTGCCAGTTTCCACAGTGATACAAATCATTTCACCTCGGCACAAAAACTTTCCTTGTAAGTTTACTTAACAGTTCTTTCACACCTGTGTATGAGTGTTGAACAGGTGCCAACATGATTATTAGAAATGGTCTATAAGATACATGCGCACACACATTTAACAAAAACAACAGTTATATTACAAGTACAATTTGCTATATTAGTTCATTTTGTTTAGATGTTTTTAAGGTTTAAATCTTTAATTCCTAGCTCTGTACTAAAATGTTCACTATATGAGGATTTTAACATACTGCATAATGTCCCATCCTATTATAGCTTTTATTGTATGTATCACAGGTAACGTACCGTATGGTGCTTTATTTAACGCAATAATAAACTTTAGTAAAGAAACGATTATGAAAAGCAACCTGAGAATCTCATGCCATTTTACAAACCTTTGGAGCAATACACCATCCACTGAGCTAGAGGGAGCTCTTTCACTTCAGTAATGTAAATTATTTCTGTTACTCTAACACACCACAGTAACAAAGTAATGTAATCTGATTATTTTTGGATTACTTCAAGGTCACGTATGTAAATAAAGTCAAGAGAAAAGCAATATGATCTAAAATACTTCTATTTAGAGCTTATTTTAGAGCTTAAAAACATGTTCAGTGTTTGGATTTGTTTTAATAACATAAATAAATTTGTTGCTCATGTGAGCCACGACTGGCGAGAGAGAACCAGAACTATAATCAAGCAGCTGCCTATATTGTGTTATATCAAAAGATCAATTACTTTGGTTTTAAATAATAATAAAAAAAATAATCCTGATAGTATTCCCATTTTTTTTTTTTTTTTTTTTTTTTTTTTTTTACAAAATGTACCCGTAATCTGATTACTTTGTTTTTTGAGGTAACTGTACCGGATTACTGTTAACAGTATCCTGATTACGTAACACCATTACATGTATTCCGTTACTCCCCAATCCTGCTAATTAATATAAGACCGATGTCACATGTGAAAAATGCACTGTGGTGTTCAAATCTGTTAGTAGTAAATTGTCACATTCCCTTCCTGTCTCTGAGAGTGGGAGGGATTTAAAACCCTATGATTATGAAAATGGATTTATCATGTCATTTCCTGGGTCAACAGCTACAGACCGAATAGAGTCAGTGTAGCTCACTGAAAACATTATCAACCAACAGTATGATCTGGATTTTAATGCTGGTACATTCACTAAATTGTATCCAAGGTAACCAAAATATGACCAATTGTATAATTGTCATAGAAGCTTATGAATCAAATTAATAATAGTATATGAATAAGAAATGTTTCTTATGATACCACCTTATGTATTGTTTCTTCTACCAGATTTACATTAATGACTTATTAAATGTATTTTTTTTTTTATCCACAGGAGTTGTAGGAGCGAATGATGTCTTTCAACCCAATATACTCTGGGCTGAAATGGGCCAATCACCTACAATAAACTGCTCACACACCAAGGGTGTGGATTATAATAAGATGTACTGGTTCCGTCAGCATCAAGGAGAGAGTATGGAGCTCATAGTGTACACTACCAGCTTTGGCACTCCAGACTTCGGAAAATTTGATCCGAATAAATTTTCAGCCATTAAACCCAATCCTGAGAGTGGCTCATTCACAGTGAAAGATGTGGATAATAGTGACAGCGCTGTGTATTTCTGTGCTGTGAGCAAACACAGTGTTTTAACCACAGGGCAGAGCTGTACAAAAACACATGACTAGTAGAGACCATCCAAAGGGGGCAGTGTACTGCAGTAAATATGCCCTCTTTTGGAAATATGTACGGTATGTGTGTGTGTATATATATATATATATATATATATATATATATATATATATATATATATATATATATATATATATATATATATATATATGTGTGTGTGTGTGTGTGTGTGTGTGTGTGTGTGTATTCAGAATTTACAGCTACAATACAATGCAACAATAATAATGCAATACAATGCAACATTCACAGATATTTTAGAGAGTGATTGCAAGGCACAATGCTCAAAATTTATATATGTACAGTGTCCTCCACTAATATTGGCACCCTTGGTAAATATGAGCAAAGAAGGTTGTGAAAAAGTGTGTTTATTGCTTAACCTTTTGATCTTTTGACAAAAAAATCACAACTATACTCTGCTATCAAGGTTTATAAAAATATATTTTTGTTAAATATAGGTGTGCAAGAATTATTGACACCCTTTTAGTCAATACTTTGTGCTACCTCCCTTTGCTAAGATAACAGCTCTGAGTTTTCTCCTAGAATCCCTGAAGAGGTTGTAGAATACATGGCAAGGGATCTGAGACCATTCCTCCATACAGAATCTCTCAAGATCCTTCAAATTTCGAGGTTCACGCTGGTGGACTCTTGTCTTCGGTCCACCCCACAGGTTTTCTATGGGTTTCAAGTCAGGGGACTGGGATGACCATGGCAGGATCTAGATTTTGTGGTCAATAAACCATTTTTGTCTTGAATTTTATGTATGTTTGTCCTGCTGGAAGATCCAACTACGGTCCATTTTAAGCTTGCAAAATAAAAAATGCAAAATACCAATGGGAATATACTTCAAATATATTTTTCTCATATGAATTCGTAGGGGTGCCAATAATTGTGCCACACCTATATTTAACACAGTTTTTTTTTTTTTTTTAAATAAACCTGTGTTGTGTTTCTAATTGTTTGATATCCATGAGAGCAGAGTATTTTTGTGAATTTTCTGAACAAAAGATCAAAAGGTTAGACAATAATGACAATCTTCTTTGTTCATATTTACTAAGGGTGCCAATATTAGTGGAGGGCACTGTACATGAGTGATAAGAAGCATGTATTTGGATATAGACTAATATTTGGGTGCAACTTAAGTTCTCATAGTCTCATGGTATATTATATCTGCAAATCAATGAATGATTGAAAATCATAATGCACAATAATTATCCACGGTAATTATACTGATAAAATAAAAATATCCAAATGAAGTCAGTGCTCTCATACTATTGACATGACTATCAAAACACATTCGTCATTGTGCAGTAGAGTGCAAAAATGCATTGCAAATTCCTCTGCAAAATGAAACACTGCTTTCTCCTCATACAACAGTTAAAAAAAATCTCAATCTTCCAGACTTGTCATCTTTTGATTAAACAATGCATTGAATGCTGCTGAATGCTATAATCACACATTCACACTAAAGATAAAAGAAAAACAGAATGACTTTTTCCTCCTACATACATTAGTTTTCTCTACTGTATATAAAATACAAATTTATAATATACAAAATAGTAACAGTAATAGTTTTATAGTTGATTTAATGGTTTTAGTGCATTTCAAATGTAAGTGTTGGTGTAATACAGTTTGTGCCTAAAAAGAAAAAATTGAGATTGAAAAATAGAAATTTTATTTAAGGCATTTCTCCCAAACCATCTCAAACCACCTTAATTCCAGATATTCCTGGCTTTGCGCTTGTGAAACAAGCATGCCACTGATGATTCTGACAAAATGAGAAAGTCCTTTTGTAAGTTATGATAGAAACAGTAATGTATTAATGCAACCCGAACTATTGTGAGAGTTGCGGTTATAGAAAATACTCTGATTTGACAATTCAGCAAGCGCTGTGGTATACATTTGTATAATATAAATATATGAATATAAATTGTTTCTATGATATCAGAAAATGAATTGCAGTCTATATTATGAGAACCACAGTTGTATGGTGAGTGTTGTGGGTGGGACGTTTGCCTTATCACAATGACTATAAACTGTAACAGATGCTCTGTTCATTTCTGAACTCCTCTAAAGCAGTTCAATATACTAATATTACACCCTGTTCCACTTATTTACATCTCTGAAACCACTGAAGATGAAGGTACACATTCTTATTATTCTGATGGTGTTACATGCAGTACTGGGTAAGCAATCTGCGTAATACTCTAAATATACTAAATATTCTGTTTGACTACATACTAAAAATCATGTTTTGACTTTATGCTTCAGGACAACAGCAAAACTACGAAATTCATCAAAGTCCCTCTAAACTGATGACATTTCCAGGAGAAAACACTGAACTGCACTGCAAACACAGTGTCTCACTATTTTATACAATATTGTGGTATCAACAGTCCCTTAACGATATTTCCATGAAACTTATTGGATATGTATATTACCGGCAGGTGAATGTTGAAAATTCATTCAAGAGTCACTTTAATGTATCTGGAGACGGTCAAAAACAATCTACACTCCATCTTGTCAAAGTGAGAGCAGCTGAACACAGTGCTGTGTATTATTGTGCAGCAAGCAGAGCACAGTGCTCCAAGTCCCCTCACTCTGCTACAAAAACTTCAACCACTAAGCTACATTGTACGGAAGCCCTAAGAGGCCATTTTCTCATGATCTCCACATAATAAACAGTTGTGTTCTTGACTCAGTTTTCTCGTGATCTTGACAAAACAAAAGTTGTTTTCTCCAGATCACATTATCATGCATCCTGGATGAACAGATTCGTTTTTTACTTTAATCAGGGACTCACTCAAGCTGAAATAGTTCTGTCAGTGATTGACACCTTCCGCATTAGTGTCCGACACTCGAGAGGAGACTGTCAGGTCTACAACTTTATCATCGAAGATAATATAGCGACCCTGAACACTTATGATGGTGATGGCCCATTCAAAAAGCGCAAGATTTTCTTGTGATAAAACAGCTTTTTGTTATGTCGAAATGACAAGAAAACAACTTTTTATTATGTGGAGATCACAAGAAAACGGGAAAGAAAAAAAATGTACGACCTCTTAGGGCTTCTATAATATTGTATGTGCTATACAGTACTTATTTTAGCAATAATCAATATACATCTCTTCTCTTTACTATGAAGTCCTTTGCGCGATTTTTTTCATGGTTTATTTTTTATTAGAGTTCTAACCAGGAACAGCTTTATCTCATTTGAGATCACCAAGTCTGCATGACAAAATGAACAAAATATTTGAAACCAATCCCACTACTAGCTCAGCTGACAAAACTCCAAACCTCAAAAGCTGACACTCTAAAACCATATATTATATTCCAAATACATGACTACCACTGTTATAACGTAACATTACAACTTTTAATAAAGCATTATTAAAATCATGTGGTTCTCCTGAACATTTGGAAAAAATGATGATTGTTCTTTTTCCAATCTTCAGCCACCCAGTTTTGGTGATTCTTTGCTCGGTATAGCCTCTGATTCTTGTTATTAGTTGACAGGATTGGAACCCACTGTGGTGTGAAGGTTTTTTGTTTTTCACCCCATTCTGTGTGTAAACTCTAGAGATTATTCTTCACCCCAACCGTCACATAGAAAATAATTGCCTGTGACAACATGCCAAAAGTAGCCCAATTTTGCATGAAACAGTAGAAATACAGCCAATGGGTATATTACAGTGATCATAAGCACATGTCTGCATACTAACAGTGATGTGGGTGGAACGTCATAATGCTAACAAGTTGTAAGTGTTTCTGTAACAGACTGGGGAAGCTTCTCTTCATTACTTCAAATGTAAGCCACTCTGGATAAGGGCGTCTGTCAAATGCTGTAAATGTACTGAGCTCCTCTGAAGCAGCGTCAGGCTTTGAGTTGTTTATTAATATATTTTATAATAAACGATTACATTTGTTTACATCTCAGAAACCCTTCAAGATGAGGACACACATTGCTATTATTCTGACTGTCTTACATTTAATACTGGGTAAGTTAATAACATAATATGACACACATACAAAACAATAGCAACGCTCTATACTAAACTCATGTTTTGACTTCATTTTCCAGGACAGCAGCAAAACTATGACATTCATCAAAGTCCCTCTGAAGTGCTGAGTTTTCCAGGAGAAAACACTGAACTTTATTGCAAACACAGTGTTTCAGCATTTTCTATGATATCCTGGTACCGACACACCTTTAAGGATACTTCAATGCAACTTATTGCATATGTACGTTACAAGAGTGGAAATGTTGAAAGTCCTTTTGTGGGTTATTTTAACATATCTGGAGATGGTGAAAAACACTCTACACTCCATCTTGTCAAACTGAGAGCAGCTGAACACACTGGTGTGTATTACTGTGCAGCAAGTAGAGCACAGTGCTCCAAGTCCCCCCACTCTGCTACAAAAACCTCAACCACCGTATGCTACATTGTGTGTGCTATACAGTACTTATATAGTACTATATAGTAATATATAAAATAAAATATATTAAAATATATTTAAATAAAATATAGTAATATATAAAAAATAAAATATATAAAATATTCAAAAAGAGTCCCATCTGAGCCTGCTGAAACTAGACAGCTGACAAATCTTTGTTCTGTCTTTTTCCAATCTTCAACCTCCACATTTTGGTGATCCTACACCCACTGTAGCCTCAAATCTCTGTTCTTGGCTCACAAGAATGGAACCTAATGTGATCTTCTGCTGTTGTAGCTCATCTACCTCAACATTCAACATGTTGTGCATTCTGACATGCTTTTCTGTACATCACAGTAGTAAATGCTGGTTATTTAAGTTACCATAGCAATCCTGTCAGCTTGAAACAATCTATCCATTTTCCTCTGACCTCTCATCAACAAGGCATCTCCACCGACAGAACTGCCGCTCAATGAATATTTTTCACACCATTTTGTGTAAACTCTAGACACTATTCTGGGTAAAAATCTCAGGAGATCATACCAGGTTACCTGTATTTACATGATTTTAGGCATTGTACTCCTGCCACATGGTTGGCTGTACTTGAATGAGCAGGTGTACAGGTATTCTTAAAGTGGTTGCTGAATGTATATTAGAATTAGGAAACCAAAATCACTCATGCATTAATACAGTGAATTTAAAATATATCTTTTTATTTTATATGAAAGTTCCATAGTTATAATATATCTCTACTAAATATAATACATGTGTATTATATCCACAGCCCACATACAAACATAACAGCCTATACATTTACTGTATTTTGTGTGCAGAACATTAAACCACACACATCAACACATACACACAAAATATTTAATCTGGGACAGCATGCCAAAATAGTCCAATTTTGCAGAAATTCAGCCAAGATGTATATAATAGTGATCACAAGCACATGATAGCATGCTAACAGTGATGTGGGTGGAACAAGCTATAAGGGTTTCTGTGACAGGCTCGGGGAGCTTCTCTTCATTACGGAGCTCCTCTGGAGCAGAATCATGCTATGAGTAATTGATATTTTTCAATTTGCATTCTATAATACTATTTATTTACATCTCAGAAAATGAAGGCACACACTGTTGTCATTCTGACTGTCTTACATTTAATACTGGGTAAGTTAATAACACGATGTAGCACACTTACAGCACAATATTAATGCTTGATACTAAACTCATGTTTTGACTTTATTTTCCAGGACAGCAGCAAAGCTATGACATTCATCAAAGTCCCTCTGACGTGCTGAGTTTTCCAGGAGAAAACCCTGAACTTCAATGCAAACACAGTGTTTCATCATTTTATATGATATCTTGGTACCGACAAGCTTTTACTGATACTTCAATGCAACTTATTGCATATGTACGTTACGAGAGTGCAAATGTTGAAACTCCTTTCTCAAGTCAATTTAATGTGTCTGGAGATGGTGCAAAGCACTCTACACTCCAACTTGTCAAACTGAGAGCAGCTGAACACACTGGTGTGTATTACTGTGCAGCAAGTAGAGCACAGTGCTCCAGGTCCCATCACTCTGCTACAAAAACCTCCCAACATTATGCGTGCTACTAATGCTGTTGTATTCTTTATAGCTTTATTCCTCAGGGCTGTTGAGCATTCAAATCGATAGTGTTGATTCATTTTGTATAAGAGCAGCTCTGACAAGAGTTCTGGCTGTAATTCAAATCACAAGTTTATATTAATGTGTCCGTGGTGATGTTATCGTTTCTATAGAAACGGCGTATACAGAGGGATTTGTATGGTGGATGCTCCACATAATCTAAAACTAATAACAGATATATTTGTATTAAAAATGACATAAAGAAGTCACCCAGCCCTTTAATCCATGTCATTTAATTGAGAACATGTTCTGCAGTCACAAATTCTCTTTTTAGCACACCAGCATTGTCATATGGTCTCTAGATGGTGGTGTTGATTTATTTATTTGTTTAAGTGAAGGTAGATGGGAGAGTTTGTATTTCTCTTGACTCACAGGTGTCCCACAAAACAGTTAGGTTTTAGCAGCTAATTAAGAACATTTTAGTAGCATTTTTTTTTCTTGTTCTGCTAAAATGTCTCTGTTTTCTATTGAGTTTAGTCATTCCCTATTTTAAAAGGACAACAAAAATAAATAAACAACACTATAATATCCAGTATTTTGATTCTGTGAGTAATATTGTTAAATTGATTTAGTGTAGTATTAGTAGTAACAGCATACTAAGTGTGATGTCTGACTATTTTAATTTCACCTGTTAAGATCTCAACCTTATTATTTGATTTAAGAATTCTCAAAATACTACTGTTACAGTGAACCATGTACTCAAGTACTGTAATGAGAGTACACCGTGTTTGTTACTTTCCACCGCTGGTTATAATATACTGTATGTGTACTGACATGCCATGGCCACTTGTAATACACTAATGCATAAAATATGCATTCACTATTCTTTATATAAAAAACTCAAGCGCACCTAAATTTTAGCACATTTGCCTTGCACCTCCATGCTTGGGGGTTTGAATCCTGCCTCCTCCCTGTGTATGCGGAGTTTGCATGTTTTCCTCGTGCTTCAGGGATTTCCTCTGGGCACTCTGGTTTCCTCCCCCAATCCAAAGACATGTGTTGTAGGTTGATTGGCCTTTCCAAACGATCTGTAGTGTGTGAATGGACATGTGAATGTTTGTGTGATTATGCCCTGCGATGGGTGGCACTCCATCCAGTGTGCTGCCCACCTTGTTCCCCGAGTTCCCTGGGATAGGCTTCGGTATGGAAAATAGATGGATGGATGGATTCAAATGTATGCATAACATCCAACTACAAACCCCAAACCACACACACACACACACACACACACACACACACACACACACACACACACACACACACACACACACACACACACACACACACAGATTACACAGTTACTATATATGTTATGGAGATCATATGCACATGCGTACTAACAGTGATGTGGGTGGAACCTTTCAATGTGGAGAATCTGTACGTGTTTCTGTAACAGACTGGAGTTCCTGTTCATTACTGTGCTCATCTAAGGCAGAATCATGCTATGATTTTGTTGTTTTGAATTATAAACTATCCCATTCATTTACATCTCAGAAACCCTTCAAGATGAAGTCACACACTGTTGTGATTCTAACTATCTTACATTTAATACTGGGTAAGTTAATAACACGATGTAGCACACTTACAGCACAATGTTAATGCTCGACACTAAACTCATGTTTTGACTTTATTTTCCAGGACAGCAGCAAAGCTATGACATTCATCAAAGTCCCTCTGACCTGTTGAGTTTTCCAGGAGAAAACACTGAACTTCAATGCACACACAGTGTTTCAACACTTAATATGATATTATGGTATCAACAGTCCTTCAATGATACGTCAATGAAACTTATTGCATATGTACGTTACAAGACTGCAAATGTTGAAACTCCTTTCTCAAGTCACTTTAATGTATCTGGAGATGGTCAAAAACACTCTACACTCCATTTTATCAAACTAAGAGCAGCTGAGGACACTGCTGTGTATTACTGTGCAGCAAGTAGAGCACAGTGTTCCAAGTCCCCTCACTCTGCTACAAAAACCTCCCATGCACTCCATATATACCTTCAACACTGCATCAAGAACACTTGCATCCTTTATAACCATATTCCACAGAGCTGTTCTTGCAGTTGACCGCTCAGAAGGTGTTGATTAACTTTCTATAACAGCAGCTTTGACAATAATTCTGGCTGTAATTCAAATCACAGGTTTAAACTAATGTGCTTGTTCTAACATGATATCTTTTCAATAGTAACGGCTAATTCACATGGACTTGTACGGTGGATGATCCACAAAATAATAATAAATATATTTGAAAAAAATTCTACAAGTGGACATTTGTTTAACATTTAAACAAATACTGGAGGGAGTCTCCAGTACTAGCACTTTGTAATGGTCTTTTGTAGAGTTGAAGTTGTACTTTCTGATTTCTCTGTAACCTGACAAGGCTGGTAAGGGTACGATTATTTTGTAGCTGGTATAATATAAATAATAAGAGAAACTTCTAGTTTAAATGTAACTAAAATTGTTAAAAACATAGTTTGTTGTTCATTAATTAAAAATAAATAAAATAATCGCTGGCAAACAGCTGTGTATAAAATGAGTAAACTACTTTGGAGTGCGCTGTTACTGGAAAATAATCAACTTTGGGGTGGAAAAAGTAATGGTAAATGGTCTGCACTTATATAGCGCTTTTTAAAGCTTAGTGGTTCCAAAGCACTTTACACTGTGTCTCATTCACCCATTTATTCACACACTCACACACCAACGGTAGCAGAGCTGCCATGCAAGGCACTAACTTACCATCGGGAGCAACTTGGGGCTCAGTGTCTTGCCCAAGGACACTTCGGTATGTGGAGTCATGTGGGCCGGGAATCAGACCACCAACCCTATGATTAAGTAAGATGTTAAGTAAGTAACATCACGATGGGCCACATCACACCATGCCATTGTTGAGTATTTTTCTATAACAGCATGCACCATAGTGTTTAATTTATTATGTAACTCCTATATTGTCATTAAACCTGAAGTTCCACTTTCTACTTAGTTAACTTCTTATAAAACCCCATCTCTCTCTTTATGCATTAAGTTTTAAGTTTTGGCACCCACTACCGACTGATCAACAACTCCTACACCAGAGTGTCCAGTGAGAGGGCTATCTACAACAAAGCAGAAACCACTCAGTACTCTAGTCCAAGTTTTCAGATATCACTGCACTTTTGACAGTTCCACAATCACTCTCCATGCCATTTAGGTGAGGGCATATGAAACTCTCACAAATTCCCTTTTTGCACACAAGCATGGTCTTATGGTCTCTAGATGGTGCTGTTGATTCATCCATTTGTTTAATTGGGAAATCTAGATTTTGTACATCTCTTGCCTCACAGGTGTCCCACAAAAACAATTTTTTTTTTTTTTTTTTTTTTTTTTTAGCAGATAAGCAGGAACATTTTTAGTAGCATTTTTTTCAATGCTTGTTCTAAGATGGCTTCCTGTTTTCTATTGGGTTTAGTTGTTCCCTATCTACATAAAGATCATCAACAATATATACCCCAGTATTTTAATTAATACTGTGTAGTATTATTATGTTAAATGCAATATCATATAATTTTTAGTTCACTTGTTAAGACCTCAGCTTTAGTTGTTGTTCTTTTAGACTCAATTGCACAACAATGATATCAGAACAAACAAACAAACAAACACACAAAATAAAAAAAGGGAAGGAACAGTATAAGCTGGTGGTGTATGGGGAAACTACTATTTAAAATATGAAATCTGCATGCCTGGAGATCTCACAACCCATCCTGACAGTGTATAATTTTGTAATGATTATTTTGACTAATAATTTTGCACTGTAAAGATTTTGTAGAAAGTCTAGATGCCTCAAATGGGTGTGAACATTCTACATACTAATGTTGTGATGTCATATCCTGCCTGACTGCTAACCTCAAATAGTCTTGTCATCTACCTCAGATGTCATGATTGTGTTCCATTAGTCAAAATCAACATGATCAAATTTCCCTGTAAATTCATACTCTTCTTGTGGTGTTTCTCAGGTAGCATTTCTATATACACATGGAGTACATTTTATTAAATAAACAACAGGACTAATACTAATCTAACAATTTTTTTTTAACATAGGATCCTTGATTTGCAAAGATGTTAATCAGAGCCCTCCTGATATTCTGTGTTTGCCTGAGGAAAATGTAACTCTTAGCTGCATCCATGGCATCTTCAACTATGAAACAATATTGTGGTATCAAAGGACACAAGGAGACACCAGCCTGAAACTCATTGGATATGTTAGATTGACGAGTGCTATAGAAATAGAGAAAGATTTTCAAGGCCATTTTTCAGTGGCTGGAGATGGGAGATCATCAGTTTCTCTACAAATTCCCAAAGCAAGACAAGTGCCGCACAATGCTCTCTACTTCTGTGCAGCTTATTACACAGTGTTACACACGTCCTCTCCTAGAAACAAAAACCTCTCTTTAATCAACTGTACACCTGTTTAACCACATCACAAATGACACTAAACACAGATCACAATAACACAAATAGTGATGTTATTCCTTTCATTATACGCTTAAAAAAAGCTGGGTTATTTTTTTCTACCCAAACGCTGGGATGAGCATTTTGGGTCATTTAATTGTGTTATATTCTCAGTCTCGGGTAGTTTTTGGGTAGTTTTGTGTAACCCAATGTTGGGTTAATGGCTGGGTCATTTTCACTGACCGTTGAATCAATGCACCCCTCTCCCACCCGACGCCTCAGCCCAGCTCCTTGGGTCAAATTGTTTGAATTCTCCTCAGTTGGAGTTAGCGGTTTTTGCGGTGAGGAAAACAAATGAACACAGGTAATTTTAGGCAGGGAGCTCTCGAAAAATGTATTAATTGGAAAACAGTAACTCAACGAGTGATTATTAACTTTACCTTTCGCTACGGGTTCAAAAGTGAATATCATGTACTGCTTCCTCAGTGATGGCGTTACACTACTATGTGTTTATGTTGGCTGTGAAATATGGACTGAAGCTATTCTATAACTCTCTGGGTCTGAATCTTATCCCAGTTAGGGTTAGCTAGCCGGATGCTGTCACCAGTAGGGATCAGTGATGGTATTCCCATGATCTTTTTGAAAGTTAATGATAACGTAGCATTACAGCTATTCACATGATGTAATACCAGAGTCAAAACCAGAACAGCAGTCAGAACACAGAATATTTATAGAAACAAGGGTAAGCAACACGAACTGAACACAATCTCCTAACACCAGATCACACGTAACCACCTCCAACATCCCCTTCTCTCTCTTCCCTCTTCCTCTTTAAATATGGGCGCCATTCAGTGATGTCATACGGGGAGGAGGGAGCAAGGCAGGCTAGGGCAGGCTGGAAACTCTGGGAAGGAATTCGGACCTGCACACAAAATATGGCAATAAAAACTTCCCATCCCAAAGATTAGCCGGTTGTAACAAGAGAGTGGGTTAACAATAACTACATTTAGCAGGTGTTTTGGACAAGGCAAGCTGTAGTAATTAGCATTAGGAGGATGGGTTACAGCCGTGTTTCTTCATGTATTCGGCGAATGTTACTGCTGGTTAACAGGTGCAGACAGTCAGTGGCTAACAGAACTTAGCTAGCTCAGTAATGTCAAGGTCAAAAGTTCTTCATGTGACAAAAAGAGAGGATAGGGGTTACAGTAGGTTGTAATGTTTTCCACTATCTCTGTAACGTTGGTTGACTTCGGTTGTGCAAAAAAATTGGTGGTGAGGTGCTAAAGGCTGGAAAATAAATATTCGCAAGTTAGTTAGATTTTCCTGGTGAGTCTACAGTGACATTTTGTTCATTAGGAGAACTGAGGTTGGGCTAAAAAAAACAAAAAACAATTTGGGTTGTTTTTAACCCAGAGGGTTTTTTTTTTTTTTTTTTTTTTTTTTTAAAGTGTACAAAAGAGGAGATGAGCTCAAATCGGTTTAATGTGCTAAACAAGACAGCAAAATTGCTTATGGGAAAAAATACACTTCCTTTTTTTTCTGTAAGACCTGATAACTCACCAGTTTGTATAATGGAAATTGGTGGTGGAGGATGTGGAGTAAATTACCTCCACATCATTTTTATTTTCTTTTTACAATCTGTTTCAATTCATATTAGGACACCTAATGTTCTCATAGTCTTATGGTATTCTAATAATGATTAAACTGACAAGCAAATGGATAACTAAATGTTCTTGAACATCATCAATACTAAAGTCGAATTATTCAAGGTTAATAAACGGTTATTTCTTATTTTCTCCATTTTACAACTTGGCAATACCAGTGCTAGTTCTTAGATAGACTAGTCCTAGGGAAAATTGATAGGTGTATTACGGTGATCATAAGCATGAGGGTGGAACCTCACTATGTGAACAACCTGTAGGTGTTTCTGTAACAGACAAGTGGAGTTTCTTTGCATCACTCAGCTCATCTAAAACAGTCAATTATATGAATTCTCTACCTGCTGCTGCTCAGAAATTATTTCAATATGTGGACACACGTTCTTATCTTACTGACTGTGGTACATTCGGTACTGGGTAAGCTAATATCACACATGCAGCACATACGAGTACCAAATACCAAAACTCTACATTAAAATCACGTTTGTCTTTATTTTCCAGGACAGTTACAAAAATATAGCATTCATCAAAGTCCCTCTGACCTGGTGAAGTTTCCAGAAGAAAACACTGAAGTGCACTGCAAACACAGCGTTTCTGAGTTTTATGTGATGATGTGGTATCAACAGTCTCTTAATAATACTTCGATGAAACTTATTGCACATTTATATTTCAAGCAGGCAACAGTTGAAAATTCTTTCTCCAGTCACTTTAACGTATCCGGAGATGGTGAAAAACACTCTACACTCCATCTCATCAAACTGACAGAAGCTGAACACAGTGCTGTGTATTACTGTGCAGCGAGTAGAGCACAGTGCTCCAGATCCCTTCACTCTGCTACAAAAACTTTCCCATTTATTGATATCATTGGATCAAACCATATACTTAAACTTGCAGTTACATTTAATGGAGTGAAACATTTACAAAACAAGTTCATTCCTATTATTAATTATGCTATAAAAGCTATATGCAGTCAAATACCAGTTTGACTGCAATACCACTAACAAATACCAGTGTCTCGTTTTTCTTTCAAAAATTTTAAAAGACCATCTTGGCATGCTACTGAAAAACTGCAAAGCCCTCCATCTTGAAAACCACTATATCCATGACTGCATACATTTTTTTGATTAGTTTATGAGGACCATTGAAATGCAAGTCCCTGTGTTAGATGTTACAATAGAAACAATAACATATTTGGGCACATTAATATGTATAAGCCTGTGATTTGAATTACAGCAGGTAACAGCCATGTTGTTGTTAATCAACTCATTCCTGCAAACTCAGTATCACTCTCTATGAACTGGAAAAAGGTTTAAAAAAAAAAAAAGTTTTAAGGTGGGAATAAATTTAAAATGAAAATTGTTTATAACATAAACACCATATTTACATATTTCAAGGTTAAGACTCTGGGTTACTGATCAGAAGGTCGGGGGTTCAAGCCCCAGCACCGCCAAGCTGCCAGTGTTGGCGAGGCCCTTAACCCTCCTTGCTCCAGGGGCGCTGTATCATGGCTGACCCTGCGTTCGGACCCCAACTCTCTAACAAACTGGGATATGCAAAGAAAAGAATTTCACTGTGCTTTAATGTATTGTATATGTGACCAATAAAGGCTTCTTCTTCATTGCTTTGAATCTTTTATGTGCCTAGCACATTACAGTAGGTTAAGGTTAAGGTTAAACTGAACCCTTTAGTGCATAGTGTCCACACTTTTGGACACTCAGTATAAGGCTCTTTTAAATATTTTAGGAAAATCCATCGATCCATTTTCTGTACCACTTATCCTACACAGGGTCACATGGAGACTTGAACCTATCCCAGGGTACTCGGGGCACAAGGCAGGGGACACCTTGGAGGGGGTGCCAACCCCCCAAAGGGCATAATCGCACACACATTCACACACTATGGACAATGTAGAGATGACAATCAGCCTACTGCACATGTCATTGAGGAAACCTGAGTACCCTCAAGTACAGAGAGAACATGCAAACTCCTATTTTAGGAAAATCCTTCCATCCATCCATCTTCAACCACTTACTCCTTTTCAGGGTCATGGGGAACCTGAACCTGGAGCCTATCCCAGGGAGCATCGGGCAGAAGGCAGGGTACACCCTGGAGAGGGTGATAGTCCATCACACACCCATTCATACACTACGGACACTTTAGACACGCCAATCAGCCTACTCGGGGAGGAAACCGGAGTACCCGGAGGAAACCCTCGCAGCACGGGGAGAACATGCAAACTCTGCACACACAGAGCCGCAGGAATCAAACCCCTGACCCTGGTGGTGTGAGGCGAACGTGCTAACCACTAATCCACCATGCGCCCTATTGTAGGAAAATATCAAATGTAAATCATCCACAAATTATCAAAAAAAGAGCATTATTGTAATTTAACAAAAACTTTTTAAGCTCTCTAGACTATCTGTATTAACACTTTGCACACAAAAATAACTCTTAAATAATTAAAATAACAAATTTTATGAAAATACTTTTTTGTTCCAGACACAACTGAGCACCTTCGATTTTTCCCCCCATAAATCTCAATTTCATAAATTTATAATTTTGGTCTTTAACATGTAAATATTTTAGTTTTAGGACGTTGGAGGATTTTTTTTTTTTTTTTTTAACCATTCATGTATAATATTTCATAATTTTTTACTCAGGGCATTCTTACACATGGACAATCCATTTACTTTTTAATATAATTGATACAAAGGGTTAAGGTTGGTCACACCTACACCATCTACTTCAAATGATTCTACAGCACAAAATATTCAAACTGCCTGCAAATTTTTCAAATTGTTCTGTGAGCTTAGGGTTCTTGTCTGATGGGGGCAGTATGCTTCCACATATACACTCTATTTTAAACTGTATTTGTGCTACACCACTATAGATAAGAGAGACTGTTACAGATTAGATCTCATTAAATTTTTGTCATAGCTTGCTGTCTACCCACAATGTTTCAAGCTTTCCTCAAACTAACCAGTTTGGTGCTCATTGTCATAGGTAATACAAGACTGCTTAACATTCTGCTCATAAATTAAAAATCTCATTTGCTACTTCTCTAATGAATGGAAAGATGGTTCAACAAACGCCTCATGACCTCTTCACGAGTCAAGGAGAATTGGCAGAAATTAAATGTTCCCATGATATTCAAGGCCATGATCGCATTCTATGGTAAAGACAATCTCACAACAAGGAATTAACCTTCAGGCTATCTAATATCTGAATTCGGAAGCATAGAACAAAAATTTAAAGACAAAATCATAATCATTGGAAAAGCAAACGAGTACTACAGCTCTCTGAACTTGACGAACATTACACCGGAGAGTGGTGGAGTTTATTTCTGTGCAGCATATTACACAACAGCGCAAATCCTCTTTCTTTATTACAAAAACTGAATATCAGTTCTCACCATCTCTTATGAGCTCTGCACTAACCACTACAGCTGAGTCTTAAAAAGACATAGTAGTGTTAATATAGTGTATATGGGCAATTACTGTTCAATACTAGTTTGTCAACAATGATGTGCAGCAAAAGTAGATTTTTTCAATATCTATTTTCCTCCCAAAATGCATTTGAGGTGATACTAGAAGTACATAAATAGACTAAGATGTTATCTTCCAACCAAAGTACAAATCACACAAAGGAACAATATACTGTATCAATATAAATAAGACTATATACTGTAATCATAGGTTTTATGCCTATATCTATATGATATGACTTTGTGCTGTAAGCCTCAACCCTAAAGGTTTCATAATAGTAATGATGTAATGAGTTTCTGATGATTTAGGCCTCACTGGTCCCCTCAATTGAATTATCCATATATTCAACACACAGTACATGCACTGCCAAAAAAATAAAAATAAAAAGGGGGAAAAGTAACCATATATACTTCTGGTTGTACAGAATCAAAGTAATGTTCAATATGATTTATTTTACTTTTATTTGTATTGCAGTTTTTACAATAGAGCAGATCACAAAGCAATTGAATGCATCCTAAGACCATACTAGTAGTATTCAATACACTGATTATGACGAGATGAGATAGCATGGCAGTTTCTACATCTAAGTCTCAGCCCGCCCGAGAGCAAAGAAAATATTGTGCCAGAGTGAAATAAAACTTCAGATCAAGGCCAGGAGAGAGAGAGGTGTCGCAGATTAGATCGAAACTGAATCCCTCTAGAGGTCACACTTCAGCAGAGCTGCTGTTATTAGTATTTGGTGTGTATTATAGAGGGCAAAGATCATGACTGGCATTATATTATTAATTCTGTTTTTACCTGCTGGTAAGGACATATAAACTTTTTTAAATATGTATTTATTTATAATGCTTATGCAAAAATAATGATATCAAATTCTGTGGAATTCTTCTTGAAACCATTCCCCCTTCTTTTTTTCAAAAGTAACTAAAGTAAATAGTCTGTGTAAAATTGTGAATTGACTTTTTTTTCTGAAAAGACTTTAGACAGCAATACAGTACATGCATTCTACCAACTACTGCTCTAATGATTTTTCTCTTTGTTTTCAGGCTTCAGCCTAAGACAATCTCCTGATCTTTCTGCTTACGAGGGTCAGAATGTGACTCTTCAGTGTACTCAGATTGGTTCTTCCTATAATGGAATGTACTGGTTCAGGCAGAGACCTTCTGAATCCCTGGAGCCCATTGTATTCTACTATGTTAACATGGGCACACTAGAAGATCGATTTCAACAGAAAGTTTCTGCCATAAGGAAGGACAACTCTCTGGATCTAACTGTGAAGGAGCTGCAGAGCACAGACAGTGGCATCTACTTCTGTGCAAAACAGGATGCACAGCATGACAACCTAATCTTCAACCTGAACAAGAACTACACCACCCCCACAACAAACACATACTCAGCACCTGTTAACTGTAGTGCACAAATCAAGTACTCATGACCAAAATACACAAGAGACAGATATATCAAGTGGTTGTGAAGTCATTTCCTGTCATCTGGAATTTATATTATCAAGTGTTGGTTTGCTTTCTATCAATGACAGGAAACAAATAAGCATGATGATTCTGCTCTTTTTATCTCAAATCATGCTGGCTGGTAAGTATCTAGTGTGTAGCTCTCCCTCGCTATTTCTGTCTATAATTTCATTTTTATCTCAAAGCAGTGTTGAATTCTTGATTCTGATTGGTCAGAAGGTATTAATTTTCTATAACAGCACCTCTGACAGTAGTGTTGACTGCAAATATAAACTGGTTTATATTAATGTGCTAACTCTAATACATTATTAGTTCTATTGTAACAACTTACATGGGGACTTAGATGGAAAACTTTCTATTTTATCAGACTTAAAAAAAACAAAAACAACATTTGATATGGAATTGTTGATGTGTAATTGTTGATATGGTGAGGTTTCCGTGAGCACATGTTTATCATTGTTGGAAGGAGTCTATAAATGCCAGCGCTTTGTAACAGTCAGAGGTGAAGCTCTAGTGAAGTAACTATGCTTTCCACCAAGGAAAAATCTTAAAGCTGCATTCTTAATGTATTAACATTATCAAGAGAAAGAGAAAAGACATACTGTCGGACGGTGAGGGAATGACTGTTTACAGCTGCTATAACGTAAGCGATAACAGGAACTAACACGTTTAGTGAATGCTCTATAACATTTAATGTAACTATAAATGTATGAAAATGATGACCTAATTCGTTCATTGATCGATTAATAAAAATGTAATTGTTGGCACATTGCTGTGGTATAAGAGGAATAAAACTACAGGACATGCTGTTATAGGAACATAATCAACTTTAGGGTGGCAACAGTTCTCTAGTTCCTATCTGGCAGTGTGACACCAGCACCCTGCCATTGATTTTTTTCCTATAACAGTAGAGTCAGTACTATTTTATTCCATATAGTAAAAACTTATTTCACGTGCTTCCCTGTGCTCTCTTTAGGTCTTGTTGCAAGTCATCGAGTTGAACAATCTCCTCCTGACATGATCAAAAATTACACAGATTCTGCTCAACTCTACTGTTCCTATGTAGTCAAGAACTTTGAGCACATACTCTGGTACAAACAGTCTAAGGAAAGGAATTTAATTTATCTTGGATATAACAATCTCAAATATACCTATTCTGAACAGGACACCAAAATAAACCTTGATGACGACATGACCAATAATGCCACACTTACAATAAACTATCTGATAGCAAAAGACAGCACCGTTTACTTCTGTGCAATACAGATTCACAGTGTGTCAGTGTCCCCTCCTCCCCGTACCAAAACACATATCTCAGGATATATCTACCACACGTGCACTACAGTAATGGATATTATTGTTCATGCAACTGTAACAACAGCTAAAGTGGTTCATTTAGTAAATATGACCATTTTCTATTAAGTTTAGTTTACTTCCCCATTTGTATGATCTCATATGTGTACATAATGTATATAATATTGTTTAATACCAAATAACGGGAATTGCTAATGAATATGTTTTACAATTTGGCAGGATGGTATAAATAAAATACATGTACTGTACCTTAATTGGCTAAAGCTGAAATGATTTTGACGTCATTTCCTTCATGGGCCTACACCAGAATGCTTTTTTATAATGGTCTTCAACTTGAAATTTTGGAGATTAAAGCATGGCAAATTGAACTCTCACTGATCAGTGGAGCTTGACAGAAGTCGCACTATTATAGGCTATTATAGACACACTATTGTGTCATGTAATCTGTGCATTGGAAATCAGTGTCTTGCTTTCCTACTGAGTAGGAAAGTAGGTGTGTAACAAATGTAAATCCCACCAATAAACACACAAAAAAGGTTTCATACACAAATTATAACAACAAAAAGCTAGCTTCATCCATCCATCCATCCATCCATCTTCTGCACCGTTATCCTACACAGGGTCGTGGGGAGCCTGGAGCCTATCCCATGGGACTCAAGGCATGAGGTGGGGCGCACCATGGATGGGTGTCACACACTAAACTGGACTAGGGGAAGAAACCGGAGTGCCCGAAGGAAACACCCAAAGCATGGGGAGAACATGCAAACTCCATGGACACATGGCTGAGGCGGAAAACAAAACAATGATAGCTTCACCAAATCAATAAATTATTTACAGCTATTTATCATTGACAACAATAGCCATATAGTAATTTTTTTAGATTATATTCTAATCAGTTTGTAATGCATTGTGGAAACCATGTTCAGCAATTTATGCAAAGACTCGTATTAATTCTGCTGCATTTCCCCTTTTGCAGGCCAAAAAATGTAACAAATCTGTAATATTTGAAATGAAGGTGCAAGCACAGTAAAATTTAGTCAGAATGCAGCATGTGAAAGGAGGAGCTGAAATGGTTTTGATGTCATTTCCTTCATCTGATCCTCAGCAGGATGCTTTTGCAGCAGTCTCGTGTCCTCATCCCCTCTCTTGCCATTATTATGAATCAATATGATTAGTGTTAACATCTTCCTGCCTTTCTTGCTTCTCTGGACTCCAGGTACTAATTTGTCTATGAAGTGATATGAACTTGTGTAGTGCATTGAATTAGCAAATAATTCATGATGTTTCACATTTATATGCTATTTTTAACTTATTTGCTATCCTTTAGTTTTAGCAGGAGAGAATGGAGCCAGCCAAAACCCCAGAGTCGCCTGGCATCTGAAAGGAGAATCTGCTGAAATGAAGTGCAGTCATAATAAAGGTGCTAGCTATTTTCAGATGTACTGGTACAGACAGCGCCAAGGAGAGAGTATGGAGCTCATCGTGTACACAACGCCTAGTAGTGAACCAGACTTTGGCGCTGTTGATAAAAATAAATTTTCAACTGTTAAAAAAATTGCTGCAAATGGATCATTAACTGTGAAGGATCTGGATACAGAGGACAGCGCTGTATATTTCTGTGCAGTAAGTGAACACAGTGTTACAGATCACCTGCACTGCTGAACAAAAACACCTGCACTGATATTACTGCAATAACTAATACAACAGACAGAGGGAGTCCTCATCTATGTAATGAAGTGAATAATGTTCTCAAATGTACTGCATCTAGCATAAGCACACTTTTAAAAGTAATTTCTCTAAAAATCTGGTTTCTCCAAGCACATGATACAATTATCCATCTTTTAACAACACTATACATGAAGATAGTTTTTTTTTAGTAAACATTCTGTGGGCGTATTACATTACATTATTACATTAATGCTATATTTGCTTACTTAAGTGTTTCATTTCATCATTTTCTCTATTGCATTTAGTGTGCATCCTTATTTGCATAACAATCTTATCATGAATAAATCATCTTTATAACATCAACATTTTCTTTTCTTCTCTTTTCTTTTTTTTCTTTCTTTTCTTATTTTTCTTTCTTTATTTTTATTTTTATTTTTATTTTTTTACAATTTGGCAGGCGGGTGTAAATTAAATAAAAATGCCTTAATTGGATGAAATGTACAGGCCAGGCAAACAGACAACTCATTCAGAATGCAACATGTGGAAGGTGGAGTTGAAATGGTTTTGATGTCACTTTATTGTTATATACTAAGCTGTGCAGTGGAAATAAACAGATGACCTACAGATGATTTACACTCAGTTGTAAAAATGTAGACATTTGTATTTACATTTACTCATTCAGCAGACGCTTTTATCCAAAGCGACTTACAAATGAGGAAATACAAGCAAAGCGATATATCAAGCAGAGAACGATACAAGTACTGTTACCATACACGATTTATAATTGAGTTCTAGAAAAGCAAAGTGCGCAGAGTAGAGGTATAAGAAAGGTTTAAGGTTTAATAAAAGAGGTGTAGAATCATCCAAAGAAATAGAAATGGATTAATATTGTGCCTGCCTTAAGTTAATTCCATAATATAGCAATAAGCCATGCTAACATTTACTTAAACATTCATGTCAATATTTCATTGATGCAATTTGTTTGTCTCAAGGGGGCGTTTCACACCTTTAAAGATGGAGCTATTACTATAACAGACTAGGAGAAGATTTAAATGCTGCTATTGACTCAGAAGAAGAGCTGAGATGATGATGATCATCATCACTTTTACTACATCTGTGATCTGCCATGCAGGTAATGCTACACTTTTGTGATATATATTCTAATCAATGTTTAAAGCATTGTGGAAATTTTGTGGCAGTGTGGAGTTCATATATAGAGTAATTGCTGATATTTTCCTACAGGATGGTCTTCTGCTGTCAACGATGTTCACCAGACTCCTCCTGATCTAATCAAGACTATACAGGAATCTACCGATATTAACTGCTCTCACGCCATACCAAACAATGAACTCATTCTATGGTATAAACAATCTGACAGCAATCACGTACAGTTTCTTGGATATTTGAATTAAAATTTCCCATATCCTGAAGATTCCCTGATAACCAAGATTGATTTAGATGGAGATGGACGCAATAAAAGTAGAAACTTACCATCAAGAATCTGCAGCCAAATGACAGTGCAGTTTATTTCTGTGCGGCACGTAGACACTGTGCCTCAAATCCCCTCGTCCCTGTACAAAAACACATATCTCAGGATCTTAAATACATGCACAAAAATAGTATACAGCTGTTTACACACCTGTAACAACTGTTTAAATGTTTGCCGAGAATTACATTTGTACTCATTCTGCTGCGTTTCCCCATATGTAAAAATTTAAATAAAATAATGTACATACTTTTTTTTACATTTTAATGTCAACAAAAATATTTCCATATTTAGAAGGAAGGTGTAAATGCAATAAAGGTTCATTTGAAACTATGAGATAGAGGCAAAGAAGATAGAGACCGGTTCATTCAGAATTCAGCATGTGAAAGGAGGAGCTGAAATGGTTCTGATGTCATTTCCTTCATCTGATCCTCAACAGGATGCTTTTGCAGCAGTCTCTGGTCCTCACCTCCTCTCTTGCCATTATTATGAATCAATATGATTAGTGTTTTCATCTTCCTGCCTTTCTTGCTTCTCTGGACTCCAGGTACTATTCATCGATGAAGTGATATGAACATGTGTAGTGCATTTAATTAGCAAATAATTCATGAGGCTTCACATTTATGTTATTTTCAACTTATTTCCTATACTTTAGTTTTAACAGGAGAGAATGGAGTCAGCCAAAACCCCAGCGTCGCCTGGCATCTGAAAGGAGAATCTGCTGAAATGAAGTGCAGTCATAATAAAGGTGGAACCTATAATCAGATGTACTGGTACAGACAGCGCCAAGGAGAGAGTATGGAGCTCATCGTGTACACCACAGCCAGTAGTGAACCGGATTTTGGCTCGGTTGATAAAAATAAATTTTCTACTGTTAAAAAATTGCTGCAAATGGATCTCTAACTGTGAAGGATCTGGATACAGAGGACAGCGCTGTATATTTCTGTGCAGTAAGTGAACACAGTGTTACAGATCACCTGCACTGCTGAACAAAAACACCTGCACTGATATTACTGCAGTAACTAATACAACAGACAGAGGGAGTCCTCATCTATGTAATGAAGTAAATAATGTTCTCAATATAATGCATACAACATGAGCACACATTGTTTTTTCATAATTTATCTAAAAATCTGGTTTCTCCAGGCACATAGTACAAGCATCCATCTTTTAACAACATTATACATCATTGATTTTTTTTTTCTTTACCAAATGTTCTGTAGATTTATTGCTCTAGAGGGACTCACAGTGTAATGCAACTACTGCTTAAGTGTTTCATTTAGTAACTATACACATTTTCTTTCATTTTCTCTATTGCATTTAGTTCGACTCTGCAAACAGACAACTCATTCAGAATGCAGCATGTGAAAGGAGGAGCTGAAATGGGTCTGATGTCATTTCCTTCATCTGGTCCTCAGCAGGATGCTTTTGTAGCAGTCTCTGGTCCTCATCCCCTCTCTTGCCATTATTATGAATCAATATGATTAGTGTTATCATCTTCCTGCCTTTCTTGCTTCTCTGGACTCCAGGTACTATTCATCTATGAAGTGATATGAACTTGTGTAATGCATTTAATTTGCAAACAATTCATGATCCTTCACATTTATGTTATTTTTATTTATACTTCTTACATACATGTTATTTTCAACTTATTTGTTGTCCTTTAGTTTTAACAGGAGAGAATGGGGTCACCCAAAGCCCGAGTGTTGCCTGGCATCTGAAAGGAGAATCTGCTGAAATGAAGTGCAGTCATAATAAAGGTGCTGAATATTATCAAATGTACTGGTACAGACAGCGCCAAGGAGAGAGTATGGAGCTCATCGTGTACACCACAGCCAGTAGTGAACCAGACTTTGGCTCAGTTGATAAAAATAAATTTTCTACTGTTAAAAAATTAGCTACAAATGGATCTCTAACTGTGAAGGATCTGGATACAGAGGACAGCGCTGTATATTTCTGTGCAGTAAGAGAACACAACGTTACAGTTCACCTGCACTGCTGAACAAAAACACCTGCACTGATATTACTGCAATAACTAATACAACAGACAGAGGGAGTCCTCTTCTATTTTCTTTTTTTCTGCACATCACCTTTACTCATACTGTAAAAAGAAATATTCTGCATTCCCCATTTTTTGTGCACTTTTTTCCCCCCATGATGCACTTCAGTTCTCTGTCATATGGGGGTGCATTAGACACTACTGCAACAGACTTCAGCAGATATCATTAATTCAAAGGAAGAACCAAGATGATCATCAGCCTCTTTGCTTTTACAGCATCATTCATCTGTCATACTGGTAATGCTACAGTTTTCTTATTACATTAAATCAATTATGAATTATTCCACTGTGGAAACCGTTCTCTACACTTTAGATAGAAAATGTTGAGTAATTTCAAAATTGACTTAATCTTTTACTTTCATACAGGGTGGTCTTCAGCCGTCAAAAATGTTCACCAGACTCCTCCTGATTTAATTAAGAATCTACAGCAATCTACAGAGCTTAACTGTTCTCACTCCATACCAGGCTACGATGTTATGCTCTGGTATAAACAATCTGACAGCAACGAGTTACAGATTCTTGGACATCTCAATATGCATTTGAAAAACCCTGAGCAATCCTTGACTAACAAAATCAGTTTGGATGGAAATGGGGAAAATACTGGCAAAATAACGATCAAAAATCTGCAGCTCAATGACAGTGCAGTTTATTACTGTGCGGTACGTAGACACAGTGTCACAAGTTTCCTCTTTCCTGTACAAAAACTCTTATCTCTAATCTAAAACATGTGCGTTATAAGAATAAATAGTCATGTTCAGACACCTGCAACAACTGCTTAAGAGTAGGCTATTTGTATTCCACAAAATGAGCTCAAAAAACAAAATAAAACGAAACAAAACAACAATCCAGGCTAATTTTAAAATAGCCTCAGTACATTCTCAGTACACTCTGTTCACAAAATCCATGTGTGAACTCATCTCACTAATTCAAGTCTGGATGTAGTATTTGAGGTTTATACACAGACATGCAATATTTATGCAAAAAATTAAAAATGGCTTAGAAAGACTATGCTAGAATTTTCTTCCATGTTATAATAATCGAAATGGACGCAGTATTGTGGCAGAGCATTGTTCCTAGCTATTGTTTCAGCCCGGTGGAGTCTTAGCTTCGCATAGCTTGTCCAGTTAAACTAAGCATCAGCTTAGCTTGACACGTACTGTAGCATGTTTGTCCAAAAGCCAGTTTTGTCATAATAACTGAGCAGGGATTAAGATAAGACTGCTTTAGAACTGAAATTGACCAAAATGTTCTGGACTTGTTGAAATAAGGTGACATACTCAGCTAGCTTGCTTTGTGTAATACTCCCCAGAAGCCCTTCTGACAGACACTTCTCCAACTGTCCTTCACTTCTCCTCTATGCTCTATGTTTAGAAAATGGCCAGATACTGTTGTTTTGAGAGAAACAATCAATCATGTGGGAAAGAAGTGTTTAAAATTCAAGAAGAAATAAAATGAAAGTGGAACAGCTTTTACAAGATGGAAAAAAACAACCTTTCCATTGTTGGGAATGAAGTGCTTTTCTCTGGACAGATAATGCTACCAGTCATGTTGCAAAATTGATGGAAATGCAGTTAAAGTGCTTTGAATGTTGCTAGCTGGGATAAAACTTGAGTAACAAATCTAACAAAGGTTGCTATTTTACCAGCTAAATTCCATTTTTACACTAGAGTCAAAATGACATAGATGCCATGGGTAAATATGTAGTAGGAAAATACTCTATAATAACTAAATATAAAATTAATTTAAATTAAAGTGCTATTTTATTGAATAGAATATTGTTCTCATTGTAATACATACCACTACTATTTTTGTTTACTAGTATATGGTACAATTAACCATCATTTAACTTAACATGTTGGAATGACATGACATTTTTATTAAAAGTTCACGTGACTGGCCTTTAGACTTCCTTGATCTTGAACAACGAGACTAGCCTTTAATTTTGCCATTGGTTTTGCTGTAGTCTTCATCACAAAGAACTTCACCAAGTTCTGAACTTGTACAGGAGCTTGTGTGCCTCCAGTCAGGTTCCCCATCATGGAGATACCAGAAGAGATAAGAAAAGGTTTTAGCATAGTGGAGTGGCATTACTTTTGTAAAAAATTCAACTGCCTTGCCTTTTGATTTCTTTGTAATTTACCAAAGTGACTAACCTTTAGTTTTGCCATAGTGTTTACAGACAAGGTCTTGTCCTGAAGTTCTCCAGGAGCTTCTGTGCCTCAAGACAGGTACAACGTGATTGAGGTAGCAAGAGTGGGAGGACATGACATTTTAATTAAAGGCCTTAAGATTTCAGTGAACAGTGTTTACCTCAAGACAGGGACACAGTGATTGAGGTAGCAAGAGAAGTAAGACAATACAAAACTGTTTAATAACACAAATTGAAAGGTAGTGTTTCCACATTGTTGGCAGCCATGAAATCCCAATTTAACACAGTATGTCCAGGATCATAGCACATAGAGCAATTAACTGCACATGTCATTATGTTCCCATGACTAAAACGTATATATATATATATATATATATATATATATATATATATATATATATATATATATATATATATATATATATATATATATATATATATACACACATACACACACACATATACACCTATATATAAAATATATTTTATAGTATTTATGCATTATTTTTATGGATGTGCAAAAAGCACTGAATTAAACTAAATAAGTAATAAAAACTCACTTTCACTGCACCTTGTGGTTTCCGTTACTCACTGCCTTTAGGAATATTATTTTACTTGTGTTTACTTTTGATCATAGTGTTTGTGCATTGCGATCTTGATTTGTGGATCTCATTCTATTTATTTGTGAATTTGCTTATTTTTTGTGAATCTAGCTACATTTATTTGTGGATTGTAATTTATTTATTTGGAAATATGAAATAATTTTAACCCCATAATTGTTTGCTTTTGTTAAATATACATAAAGATTTGCGAAGACAATTCTGTACAAACAAAAAATATTTCCTTCAGTTTTCACCACCTGTGTGTTTTTAAAACCGATTAAATACCATGACCCCGACCACAAAACAAGTTTAAACTTAGTTATTAAACTCTGAACATTTCTATAAATGTTTTACTAAATGTTTAAACTCTTTCACATAAAACTGTTTATAATTTAATTCCTGCCCACTTTAACACAGTTTTATTTCCTATTAGTTGTACAGCAGTTTCTGAACCACAAAGATGAATAACTAGAAAATAAGCTAGAACATGTTTCATGTCATTGTTAACATTTATAGTTGTTTTAACACGGTTATTACTTTCCCGAGTCTCTATTCACTCTTTACAGCCAGATAAAAATCACACAAAAACCCTGAACACTGAAAAACTATTATTTAGCAACATTAGCCATATGCTAACCTTAACTTCGCTAAATATCAGACTTTTTTAACAAGATAGCAAACACAAGCCCTATATATATATATATATATATATATATATATATATATATATATATATATATATATATATATATATATATATATATATCGTATATTCTATATATATAGAATATACATTTGCTTATACATTCACATACATACGTTGCTTACCTTTGCCTAGTGTTAAACCCCTGACTATAGTAAGGATAATGTATTAGAATAATTAAGTACATATAAAACTTGCCACTGCTGTCAATATCTTCTCACTAATCAAATTCAAGCATTGAACATAACTGTGATTTAATGCATGGTCGGAACCTTATTTTGTGATAACCACCATTAAGCTAAGGACTATGGCTATTTTCTGATAATCTGTACAAGTAATCAGACCCTGACATGCATTATTAAATTTGAAAAACTTAAGCAAGTACAATATTCTTTCCATTTTGGCCTAATTTCTATACTTCTCAACAGAGATGCAGTTCTTATTTTCCTCATATGTGGGCGCTGTGCTGTTAAAGTGTGGGAGGAAACTGATCACACGCTTTACTACATCAGACACGTACATGCAATATGAGCTCAGTTTAAAACAGACATTCAGACGTTCAACATGATCCGAGCTGCCAGTATTCTATGGGTTTTAATGATATGTCACAGAGGTATTTTTTTTATTTTTATTGATGTTGCTTAAGCACTGTTACTGTATATAAATTTAATTTGATATTGTTGCAATCAATATTCTCTCTCATTGCAGGGCTTTCTCAGAGTAATCTGGTCTTCCAGACTCCTCCTGATCTCTTTGGCAATCATAAACAATCTGTTAAAATCCAGTGTGAACACAGTGTACCAAATTATAATCAAATCAACTGGTACAGAGAAACTCAAGACCAGGGACTGACCTTAATTGGATATCAATATGGGACGTCATCACCACAGATTGAAAATGATTTTAAGCTGAAAGTGGAGATCGCTAGGGATGGAAACAAAAATGTCTCTTTGACTATCAAAAATCTTTCATCCAATGACAGTGTGGTGTACTTCTGTGCTGCGTCTTACACAGTGCTGCATCTCTGCTTTATTCAGTACAAAAACCCTCTGTGTAAATATTCTCATCACTTCATTAACACCTGCTCCCGTGGCCTGGAATTGACACATTGCCAGAGTTTTTCAGAAAAGTCACACGATTACAGGCAGTTATATAACTTATAAATGTAAATGTAATAATTTATCACATTTCTTTCATCCAAGTAACTTACAGGTCAAGCAGAGACCAGGAGTTGTTGAGGCGTTATTATAATAAATTTCAAGACAAATATGCAGTTACAGCAATTAAGACTGTAAAACTCACTATAGCACTGAACAAAGAATGATCACAATGTGTGGATATTCATCTGGTCTTTAGGTGGTGCTGTAGTTTCACTCATTCATTTAGTGGGTGGAGGATGTGAGCTGTTATTTCTCATGCCTCACAATAATCTTCTACATGTGGCTTATAGTTTTTTTTTTGTTTGTTTGTTTATTCAGTGTTTTCCTGTATGGATAGAAAAAACCTTGACCCTTTGAGATCTGTGTAATAAAGTCATGATCATGATCAGGACATGTGTTTTCCAATGCTGTCATTTTATGCTTATTTAACTTTTTTGTGATCATGTTTCCTTTGTTCTGATTGTGCTGTAAAAAAAAACAACAAAAAAAAACAAAAACAAAAACAAAAACACAAAAGAAGATTAAGTACAATATTTATTCTAGTAAGTGATTTGTTGATTCTATTTACATTTTCAGTGAATGAGAATCCTCCCACATACATGTGATGTTGTATGATGGGCTGATATGTCCAGTGAATATATGAACTTCCTCTGACTTGTACTGCATAATTAATATGGATGCCATTCATACTCATGATGTAGTGCTCTACTATATGACATTTGAAACAATTCACAGTAGTGGGTGTGATCATTGTGTTCATCTATACAATGACATCACGTCCTTTATCACCACTGCTAGTGTCATACCAGATCCTGTGTCAAATTGTAAGAACTAAGATCATAGTTTACCAGCTTACTGTATATCATACTGAATATGATCAGATTTTCCTATAAATTCATCATCAGTGTGTGCTTCCTGTCAGGTAATTTTATTAATATATGAAATATGTACAGTATACCAACAATGTACTCTGTGTAATACCAAAATATTGCTTTGTTAATGTGACTTGGCTAATAAAGCTGTATCTAACACTGTTTTTTAGGTTCTTTGATATGCAAAGATGTTCATCAAAGTCCTGCTGATGTGCTGTGTTTACCTGAAGAGAGTGTAACTCTAACCTGTAACCACAGCATCCCAGATTATTACACAATATTGTGGTATCAAAGAACACAAGAAGACACAGGCCTGAAACTCATCGGATATGTTTATACTACCAATCCAAAATATGAGGGAAATTATGAAGGTAATTTTACAGTGAGTGGAGATGGGAGATCATCAGTGTCTCTACAGATTCCCAAAGCAAGACAAGTGCTGCACAGCGCTCTGTACTTCTGTGCAGCTTATTACACACAGTGTCACACACGTCCTCTCCTTAAAACAAAAACCTCTCTTTGATCAAATCTACAGCCTCATACACCTGTTTTACCACATCTCAAGTCACATTAAACACCAAACTGCTGATATTATTCCAATATTAAATCACTCTTTCAATATGATAACAGTTTGTGATGTAATTTTTTCTTCATTTAACAGTAACATAATGTCTTCATTAGAGAAATCTTACATGACAGAAAAAAGAAAATGGAGGAAAATGTAAATGTCTATAGAAAACAGCTTATGTCATATAGTATTTTGAATAAAAATATCACAATATACTAAAGTTTTATATGTAAAAGTAAATATAAATAGCTTAAATCTAATTTAATACTTTTTCCCCCAGGTTCTTCAAAGGGGGGATTAGACTTTTTTTTAAAAGGCAAAACACCACCATCAATGAACCATCAAACAACAGTTGGGGGCCTACCACTCCCCCCAATAGCATACACATTGCTTCTGCTGACTGAAGAGATGTTGGTGATCCCTCATAGATAGCCTAAAAATATTTCATTAATTAATTCATATTATCATCACTTATATTGTTTTTTTTATGTATAATAAAGATTGCTTAATTAAAGGATAGTACAAAATCAGAATTCAGCATGTGATACGAAGACTTGAGATGGTTTTGATGTCATTTCCTCCAGCTGATCCTCAACAGGATACATTTGCAGCAGTTGGTGGTGCTCTTCTTTTCTCCTGCAACCAGCACAAACCAGTATGATCAGTGTTATAATCAGTCTGACTTTCCTGCTTTACTGGAAATCAGGTATGAGATAGTTTACAAACTGAAATTGACTTGTGAATACAAATGAAATCATTATTTGAAATAATTTGTTGTCCTTTAGTTTTAGCAGGAGAGAATGGAGTCACCCAAAACCCCAGCGTCGCCTGGCATCTGAAAGGAGAATCTGCTGAAATGAAGTGCAGTCATAATAAAGATGCTGGCTATTATCAGATGTACTGGTACAGACAGCGCCAAGGAGAGAGTATGGAGTTCATCGTGTACACAACAACCAGTGAATCAGACTTTGGCTCAGTTGATAAAAATAAATTTTCTACTGTTAAAAAAATTGCTGCAAATGGATCATTAACTGTGAAGGATCTGGATACAGAGGACAGCGCTGTATATTTCTGTGCAGTTAAAGAACACAGTGTTACAGAGTTACAGCAGTGCTGAACAAAAACACCCGCACTGATATTACTGCAGTAACTAATACCACAGACAGAGGGAGTCCTAATGTAACAAATAAGCAAGGACAGTATTCTTTCCACTGTGACTAATTTCTATATTTTTCAACAGAGGTGCAGTTCTTATTTTCCTCATATGTGGGCGCTGTGCTGTTAAAGTGTGGGAGGAAACTGATCACACGCTTTACTACATCAGACACGTACATGCAATATGAGCTCAGTTTAAAACAGACATTCAGACGTTCAACATGATCCGAGCTGCTAGTATTCTATGGATTTTAATGATATGTCACAGAGGTATTTTTTTATTTTTATTGATGTTGCTTAAGCACTGTTAATGTATATAAATTTAATTTGATATTGTTGCAATCAATATTCTCTCTCATTGCAGGGCTTTCTCAGAGTAATCTGGTCTTCCAGACTCCTCCTGATCTCTTTGGCAACCATACACAATCTGTTAAAATCCAGTGTGAACACAGTGTACCAAATTATAATCAAATCAACTGGTACAGAGAAACTCAAGACCAGGGACTGACCTTAATTGGATATCAATTAAGAACGTCATCACCACAGATTGAAAATGATTTTAAGCTGAATGTGGAGATCGCTGGGGATGGAAACAAAAATGTCTCTTTGACTATCAAAAATCTTTCATCCAATGACAGTGTGGTGTACTTCTGTGCTGCGTATTACACAGTGCTGCATCTCTGCTTTATTCAGTACAAAAACCCTCTGTGTAAATATTCTCATCACTTCATTAACACCTGCTCCCGTGGCCTGGAATTGACACATTGCCAGAGTTTTTCAGAAAAGTCACACGATTACAGGCAGTTAAATCACTTATAAATGTAAATGTAATAATTTATCACATTTCTTTCATCCAAGTAACTTACAGGTCAAGCAGAGACCAGGAGTTGTTGAGGAGTTATTATAATAAATTTCAAGACAAATATGCAGTTACAGCAGTTAAGACTGTAACACTCACTATAGCACTGAACAAAGAATGATCACAATGTGTGGATATTCATCTGGTCTTTAGGTGGTGCTGTAGTTTCACTCATTTATTTAGTGGGTGGAGGATGTGAGCTGTTGTTTCTCATGCCTCACAATAATCTTCTACATGTGGCTTATAGTTTTTTTTTTGTTTGTTTGTTTATTCAGTGTTTTCCTGTATGGATAGAAAAAACCTTTACCCTTTGAGATCTGTGTAATAAAGTCATGATCATGATCAGGACATGTGTTTTCCAATGCTGTCATTTTATGCTTATTTAACTTTTTTGTGATCATGTTTCCTTTGTTCTGATTGTGCTGTAAAAAAAAACAACAACAAAAAAACAAAAACAAAAACACAAAAGAAGATTAAGTACAATATGCATTCTAGTAAGTGATTTGTTGATTCTATTTACATTTTCAGCGAATGAGAATCCTCCCACATACATGTGATGTTGTGTGATGGGCTGATATGTCCAGTGAATATCTGAACTTCCTCTGACTTGTACTGCATAATTAATATGGATGCCATTCATACTCATGATGTAGTGCTCTACTATATGACATTTGAAACAATTCACAGTAGTAGGTGTGATCATTGTGTTCATCTATATAATGACATCATGTCCTGTATCACCACTGCTAGTGTCATACCAGATCCTGTGTCAAATTGTAAGAACTAAGATCATAGTTCACCAGCTTACTGTATATCATACTGAATATGATCAGATTTTCCTATAAATTCATCATCAGTGTGTGCTTCCTGTCAGGTAATTTTATTAATGTATGAAATATGTACAGTATATCAACAATGTACTCTGTGTAATACCAAAATATTGCTTTGTTAATGTGACTTGGCTAATAAAGCTGTATCTAACACTGTTTTTTAGGTTCTTTGATATGCAAAGATGTTCATCAAAGTCCTGCTGATGTGCTGTGTTTACCTGAAGAGAGTGTAACTCTGACCTGTAACCACAGCATCCCAGATTATTACACAATATTGTGGTATCAAAGAACACAAGAAGACACAGGCCTGAAACTCATCGGATATGTTTATACTACCAATCCAAAATATGAGGGAAATTATGAAGGTAATTTTACAGTGAGTGGAAATGGGAGATCATCAGCTTCTCTACAAATTCCCAAAGCAAGACAAGTGCTGCACAGCGCTCTGTACTTCTGTGCAGCTTCTTACACAGTGTCACACACGTCCTCTCCTTAAAACAAAAACCTCTCTTTAATCAACTCTACAGCCTCATACACCTGTTTTACCACATCACAAGTCACAGTAAACACCAAACTGCTGATATTATTCCAATATTAAATCACTCTTTCAATATGATAACAGTTTGTGATGTAATTTTTTCTTCATTTAACAGTAACATAATGTCTTCATTAGAGAAATCTTACATGACAGAAAAAAAGAAAATGGAGGAAAATGTAAATGTCTATAGAAAACAGCGTATGTCATATAGTATTTTGAATAAAAATATCACAATATACTGAAGTTTTATATGTAAAAGTAAATATAAATAGCTTAAATCTAATTTAATACTTTTTCCCCCAGGTTCTTCAAAGGGGGGATTAGACTTTTTTTTAAAAGGCAAAACACCACCATCAATGAACCATCAAACAACAGTTGGGGGCCTACCACTCCCCCCAATAGCATACACATTGCTTCTGCTGACTGAAGAGATGTTGGTGATCCCTCATAGATAGCCTAAAAATATTTCATTAATTAATTCATATTATCATCTCTTATATTGTTTTTTTTTTATGTATAATAAAGATTGCTTAATTAAAGGATAGTACAAAATCAGAATTCAGCATGTGATACGAAGACTTGAGATGGTTTTGATGTCATTTCCTCCAGCTGATCCTCAACAGGATACATTTGCAGCAATTGGTGGTGCTCTTCTTTTCTCCTGCAACCAGCACAAACCAGTATGATCAGTGTTATAATCAGTCTGACTTTCCTGCTTTACTGGAAATCAGGTATGAGATAGTTTACAAACTGAAATTGACTTGTGAATACAAATGAAGTCATTATTTGAAATAATTTGTTGTCCTTTAGTTTTAGCAGGAGAGAATGGAGTCACCCAAAACCCCAGCGTCGCCTGGCATCTGAAAGGAGAATCTGCTGAAATGAAGTGCAGTCATAATAAAGGTTCTGGCTATTATCAGATGTACTGGTACAGACAGCGCCAAGGAGAGAGTATGGAGTTCATCGTGTACACAACAACCAGTGAATCAGACTTTGGCTCAGTTGATAAAAATAAATTTTCTACTGTTAAAAAAATTGCTGCAAATGGATCATTAACTGTGAAGGATCTGGATACAGAGGACAGCGCTGTATATTTCTGTGCAGTTAAAGAACACAGTGTTACAGAGTTACAGCAGTGCTGAACAAAAACACCCGCACTGATATTACTGCAGTAACTAATACCACAGACAGAGGGAGTCCTAATGTAACAAATAAGCAAGGACAGTATTCTTTCCACTGTGACTAATTTCTATATTTTTCAACAGAGGTGCAGTTCTTATTTTCCTCATATGTGGGCGCTGTGCTGTTAAAGTGTGGGAGGAAACTGATCACACGCTTTACTACATCAGACACGTACATGCAATATGAGCTCAGTTTAAAACAGACATTCAGACGTTCAACATGATCCGAGCTGCCAGTATTCTATGGGTTTTAATGATATGTCACAGAGGTATTTTTTGATTTTTATTGATGTTGCTTAAGCACTGTTAATGTATATAAATTTAATTTGATATTGTTGCAATCAATATTCTCTCTCATTGCAGGGCTTTCTCAGAGTAATCTGGTCTTCCAGACTCCTCCTGATCTCTTTGGCAACCATACACAATCTGTTAAAATCCAGTGTGAACACAGTGTACCAAATTATAATCAAATCAACTGGTACAGAGAAACTCAAGACCAGGGACTGACCTTAATTGGATATCAATTAAGAACGTCATCACCACAGATTGAAAATGATTTTAAGCTGAAAGTGGAGATCGCTGGGGATGGAAACAAAAATGTCTCTTTGACCATCAAAAATCTTTCATCCAATGACAGTGTGGTGTACTTCTGTGCTGCGTATTACACAGTGCTGCATCTCTGCTTTATTCAGTACAAAAACCCTCTGTGTAAATATTCTCATCACTTCATTAACACCTGCTCCCGTGGCCTGGAATTGACACATTGCCAGAGTTTTTCAGAAAAGTCACACGATTACAGGCAGTTAAATCACTTATAAATGTAAATGTAATAATTTATCACATTTCTTTCATCCAAGTAACTAACAGGTCAAGCAGAGACCAGGAGTTGTTGAGGAGTTATTATAATAAATTTCAAGACAAATATGCAGTTACAGCAATTAAGACTGTAAAACTCACTATAGCACTGAACAAAGAATGATCACAATGTGTGGATATTCATCTGGTCTTTAGGTGGTGCTGTAGTTTCACTCATTTATTTAGTGGGTGGAGGATGTGAGCTGTTATTTCTCATGCCTCACAATAATCTTCTACATGTGACTTATAGTTTTTTTGTTTGTTCGTTTATTCAGTGTTTTCCTGTATGGATAGAAAAAACCTTGACCCTTTGAGATCTGTGTAATAAAGTCATGATCATGATCAGGACATGTGTTTTCCAATGCTGTCATTTTATGCTTATTTAACTTTTTTGTGATCATGTTTCCTTTGTTCTGATTGTGCTGTAAAAAAGTAAATAAATAAAAAAACCCACACAAAAGAAGATTAAGTACAATATGCATTCTAGTAAGTGATTTGTTGATGCCATTTACATTTTCAGCGAATGAGAATCCTCCCACAAACATGTGACGTTGTGTGATGGGCTGATATGTCCAGTGAATATCTGAACTTCCTCTGACTTGTATTGCATAATTAATATGGATGCCATTCATACTCATGATGTAGTGCTCTACTATATGACATTTGAAACAATTCACAGTAGTGTTATATTATTACACACAGTGTCACACACGTCCTCTCCTTAAAACAAAAACCTGCCTTTAATCAACTCTACAGCCTCATACACCTGTTTAACCACATCACAAGTCACAATAAATGAGAAACTGCTGATATTATTCCAATATTAAACCACTCTGTCAATAAGATAATAGTTTGTGATGTAATTTTTTCTTCATTTAACAGTAACATAATGTCTTCATTAAAGAAATCTTACATGACAGAAAAAAGAAAATGGAGGAAAATGTAAATGTCTATAGAAAACATCTTATGTCATGTAATATTTATAATAAAATATATCACAATATGATTAATGGTTATATGTAAAAATACATACAAATAGCTTAAATATAATGTATTGCTATTTCTCAGGTTCTTTAAAGTTTATTTATTTATTTTTTTAAAGTCAAAACAGCACCATCAGTGGACCACCAGTCACAAACAGTCAGAGAATCTCTCTCTTTAACCCCCCCCCCCTCCCCCAACCCCCCCTCTGGTGAGCTACACATTGCTTCTGCTGACTGAAGAGATGTTGGTGATCCCTCATAGCCTAAAAATATTTCATTAATTAATTCATATTATCATCTCTTATATTGTTTTTTTTTAATGTATAAAAAAGATTGCTTAATTAAAGGATAGTACAAAATCAGAATTCAGCATGTGATACGAAGACTTGAGATGGTTTTGATGTCATTTCCTCCAGCTGATCCTCAACAGGATACATTTGCAGCAGTTGGTGGTGCTCTTCTTTTCTCCTGCAACCAGCACAAACCAGTATGATCAGTGTTATAATCAGTCTGACTTTCCTGCTTTACTGGAAATCAGGTATGAGATAGTTTACAAACTGAAATTGACTTGTGAATACAAATGAAGTCATTATTTGAAATAATTTGTTGTCCTTTAGTTTTAGCAGGAGAGAATGGAGTCACCCAAAACCCCAGTGTCGGCTGGCATCTGAAAGGAGAATCTGCTGAAATGAAGTGCAGTCATAATAAAGATGCTGGCTATTTTCAGATGTACTGGTACAGACAGCGCCAAGGAGAGAGTATGGAGCTCATCGTGTACACAACAACCAGTGAATCAGACTTTGGCGCTGTTGATAAAAATAAATTTTCTACTGTTAAAAAAATTGCTGCAAATAGATCATTAACTGTGAAGGATCTGGATACAGAGGATAGCGCCGTATATTTCTGTGCAGTTAAAGAACACAGTGTTACAGAGTTACAGCAGTGCTGAACAAAAACACCCACACTGATATTACTGCAGTAACTAATACCACAGACAGAGGGAGTCCTAATGTAACAAATAAGCAAGGACAGTATTCTTTCCACTGTGACTAATTTCTATACTTTTCAACAGAGGTGCAGTTCTTATTTTCCTCATATGTGGGCGCTGTGCTGTTAAAGTGTGGGAGGAAACTGATCACACGCTTTACTACATCAGACACAAACATGCAATATGAGCTCAGTTTAAAACAGACATTCAGACGTTCAACATGATCCAAGCTGCCAGTATTCTATGGGTTTTAATGATATGTCACAGAGGTATTTTTTTTATTTTTATTGATGTTGCTTAAGCACTGTTACTGTATATAAATTTAATTTGATATTGTTGCAATCAATATTCTGTCTCATTGCAGGGCTTTCTCAGAGTAATCTGGTCTTCCAGACTCCTCCTGATCTCTTTGGCAACCATACACAATCTGTTAAAATCCAGTGTGTACACAGTGTAAAAAATTATGATCAAATCAACTGGTACAAAGAAACTCAAGACCAGGGACTGACCTTAATTGGATATCAATTAAGAAAGTCATCACCACAGATTGAAAATGATTTTAAGCTGAAAGTGGAGATCGCTGGGGATGGAAACAAAAATGTCTCTTTGACCATCAAAAATCTTTCATCCAATGACAGTGTGGTGTACTTCTGTGCTGCGTATTACACAGTGCTGCATCTCTGCTTTATTCAGTACAAAAACCCTCTGTGTAAATATTCTCATCACTTCATTAACACCTGCTCCCGTGGCCTGGAATTGACACATTGCCAAAGTTTTTCAGAAAAGTCACACGATTACAGGCAGTTAAATCACTTATAAATGTAAATGTAATAATTTATCACATTTCTTTCATCCAAGTAACTAACAGGTCAAGCAGAGACCAGGAGTTGTTGAGGAGTTATTATAATAAATTTCAAGACAAATATGCAGTTACAGCAATTAAGACTGTAAAACTCACTATAGCACTGAACAAAGAATGATCACAATGTGTGGATATTCATCTGGTCTTTAGGTGGTGCTGTAGTTTCACTCATTTATTTAGTGGGTGGAGGATGTGAGCTGTTATTTCTCATGCCTCACAATAATCTTCTACATGTGGCTTATAGTTTTTTTGTTTGTTTGTTTATTCAGTGTTTTCCTGTATGGATAGAAAAAACCTTGACCCTTTGAGATCTGTGTAATAAAGTCATGATCATGATCAGGACATGTGTTTTCCAATGCTGTCATTTTATGCTTATTTAACTTTTTTGTGATCATGTTTCCTTTGTTCTGATTGTGCTGTAAAAAAGTAAATAAATAAAAAAACCCACACAAAAGAAGATTAAGTACAATATGCATTCTAGTAAGTGATTTGTTGATGCCATTTACATTTTCAGCGAATGAGAATCCTCCCACAAACATGTGACGTTGTGTGATGGACTGATATGTCCAGTGAATATCTGAACTTCCTCTGACTTGTATTGCATAATTAATATGGATGCCATTCATACTCATGATGTAGTGCTCTACTATATGACATTTGAAACAATTCACAGTAGTGTTATATTATTACACACAGTGTCACACACGTCCTCTCCTTAAAACAAAAACCTGCCTTTAATCAACTCTACAGCCTCATACACCTGTTTAACCACATCACAAGTCACAATAAATGAGAAACTGCTGATATTATTCCAATATTAAACCACTCTGTCAATAAGATAATAGTTTGTGATGTAATTTTTTCTTCATTTAACAGTAACATAATGTCTTCATTAAAGAAATCTTACATGACAGAAAAAAGAAAATGGAGGAAAATGTAAATGTCTATAGAAAACATCTTATGTCATGTAATATTTATAATAAAATATATCACAATATGATTAATGGTTATATGTAAAAATACATACAAATAGCTTAAATATAATGTATTGCTATTTCTCAGGTTCTTTAAAGTTTATTTATTTATTTTTTTAAAGTCAAAACAGCACCATCAGTGGACCACCAGTCACAAACAGTCAGAGAATCTCTCTCTTTAACCCCCCCCTCCCCCAACCCCCCCTCTGGTGCAGAAGCAACACATTGCTTCTGCTGACTGAAGAGATGTTGGTGATCCCTCATAGCCTAAAAATATTTCATTAATTAATTCATATTATCATCTCTTATATTGTTTTTTTTAATGTATAAAAAAGATTGCTTAATTAAAGGATAGTACAAAATCAGAATTCAGCATGTGATACGAAGACTTGAGATGGTTTTGATGTCATTTCCTCCAGCTGATCCTCAACAGGATACATTTGCAGCAGTTGGTGGTGCTCTTCTTTTCTCCTGCAACCAGCACAAACCAGTATGATCAGTGTTATAATCAGTCTGACTTTCCTGCTTTACTGGAAATCAGGTATGAGATAGTTTACAAACTGAAATTGACTTGTGAATACAAATGAAGTCATTATTTGAAATAATTTGTTGTCCTTTAGTTTTAGCAGGAGAGAATGGAGTCACCCAAAACCCCAGTGTCGGCTGGCATCTGAAAGGAGAATCTGCTGAAATGAAGTGCAGTCATAATAAAGATGCTGGCTATTTTCAGATGTACTGGTACAGACAGCGCCAAGGAGAGAGTATGGAGCTCATCGTGTACACAACAACCAGTGAATCAAACTTTTCGCTGTTGATAAAAATAAATTTTCTACTGTTAAAAAAATTGCTGCAAATAGATCATTAACTGTGAAGGATCTGGATACAGAGGATAGCGCCGTATATTTCTGTGCAGTTAAAGAACACAATGTTACAGAGTTACAGCAGTGCTGAACAAAAACACCCACACTGATATTACTGCAGTAACTAATACCACAGACAGAGGGAGTCCTAATGTAACAAATAAGCAAGGACAGTATTCTTTCCACTGTGACTAATTTCTATACTTTTCAACAGAGGTGCAGTTCTTATTTTCCTCATATGTGGGCGCTGTGCTGTTAAAGTGTGGGAGGAAACTGATCACACGCTTTACTACATCAGACACAAACATGCAATATGAGCTCAGTTTAAAACAGACATTCAGACGTTCAACATGATCCAAGCTGCCAGTATTCTATGGGTTTTAATGATATGTCACAGAGGTATTTTTTTATTTTTATTGATGTTGCTTAAGCACTGTTACTGTATATAAATTTAATTTGATATTGTTGCAATCAATATTCTGTCTCATTGCAGGGCTTTCTCAGAGTAATCTGGTCTTCCAGACTCCTCCTGATCTCTTTGGCAACCATACACAATCTGTTAAAATCCAGTGTGTACACAGTGTAAAAAATTATGATCAAATCAACTGGTACAAAGAAACTCAAGACCAGGGACTGACCTTAATTGGATATCAATTAAGAAAGTCATCACCACAGATTGAAAATGATTTTAAGCTGAAAGTGGAGATCGCTGGGGATGGAAACAAAAATGTCTCTTTGACCATCAAAAATCTTTCATCCAATGACAGTGTGGTGTACTTCTGTGCTGCGTATTACACAGTGCTGCATCTCTGCTTTATTCAGTACAAAAACCCTCTGTGTAAATATTCTCATCACTTCATTAACACCTGCTCCCGTGGCCTGGAATTGACACATTGCCAAAGTTTTTCAGAAAAGTCACACGATTACAGGCAGTTAAATCACTTATAAATGTAAATGTAATAATTTATCACATTTCTTTCATCCAAGTAACTTACAGGTCAAGCAGAGACCAGGAGTTGTTGAGGAGTTATTATAATAAATTTCAAGACAAATATGCAGTTACAGCAATTAAGACTGTAAAACTCACTATAGCACTGAACAAAGAATGATCACAATGTGTGGATATTCATCTGGTCTTTAGGTGGTGCTGTAGTTTCACTCATTTATTTAGTGGGTGGAGGATGTGAGCTGTTATTTCTCATGCCTCACAATAATCTTCTACATGTGGCTTATAGTTTTTTTGTTTGTTTGTTTATTCAGTGTTTTCCTGTATGGATAGAAAAAACCTTGACCCTTTGAGATCTGTGTAATAAAGTCATGATCATGATCAGGATATGTGTTTTCCAATGCTGTCATTTTATGCTTATTTAACTTTTTTGTGATCATGTTTCCTTTGTTCTGATTGTGCTGTAAAAAAGTAAATAAATAAAAAAACCCACACAAAAGAAGATTAAGTACAATATGCATTCTAGTAAGTGATTTGTTGATGCCATTTACATTTTCAGCGAATGAGAATCCTCCCACATACATGTGACGTTGTGTGATGGACTGATATGTCCAGTGAATATCTGAACTTCCTCTGACTTGTATTGCATAATTAATATGGATGCCATTCATACTCATGATGTAGTGCTCTACTATATGACATTTGAAACAATTCACAGTAGTGTTATATTATTACACACAGTGTCACACACGTCCTCTCCTTAAAACAAAAACCTGCCTTTAATCAACTCTACAGCCTCATACACCTGTTTAACCACATCACAAGTCACAATAAATGAGAAACTGCTGATATTATTCCAATATTAAACCACTCTGTCAATAAGATAATAGTTTGTGATGTAATTTTTTCTTCATTTAACAGTAACATAATGTCTTCATTAAAGAAATCTTACATGACAGAAAAAAGAAAATGGAGGAAAATGTAAATGTCTATAGAAAACATCTTATGTCATGTAATATTTATAATAAAATATATCACAATATGATTAATGGTTATATGTAAAAATACATACAAATAGCTTAAATATAATGTATTGCTATTTCTCAGGTTCTTTAAAGTTTATTTATTTATTTTTTTAAAGTCAAAACAGCACCATCAGTGGACCACCAGTCACAAACAGTCAGAGAATCTCTCTCTTTAACCCCCCCCTCCCCCAACCCCCCCTCTGGTGAGCTACACATTGCTTCTGCTGACTGAAGAGATGTTGGTGATCCCTCATAGCCTAAAAATATTTCATTAATTAATTCATATTATCATCTCTTATATTGTTTTTTTTAATGTATAAAAAAGATTGCTTAATTAAAGGATAGTACAAAATCAGAATTCAGCATGTGATACGAAGACTTGAGATGGTTTTGATGTCATTTCCTCCAGCTGATCCTCAACAGGATACATTTGCAGCAGTTGGTGGTGCTCTTCTTTTCTCCTGCAACCAGCACAAACCAGTATGATCAGTGTTATAATCAGTCTGACTTTCCTGCTTTACTGGAAATCAGGTATGAGATAGTTTACAAACTGAAATTGACTTGTGAATACAAATGAAGTCATTATTTGAAATAATTTGTTGTCCTTTAGTTTTAGCAGGAGAGAATGGAGTCACCCAAAACCCCAGTGTCGGCTGGCATCTGAAAGGAGAATCTGCTGAAATGAAGTGCAGTCATAATAAAGGTTCTGGCTATTATCAGATGTACTGGTACAGACAGCGCCAAGGAGAGAGTATGGAGTTCATCGTGTACACAACAACCAGTGAATCAGACTTTGGCGCTGTTGATAAAAATAAATTTTCTACTGTTAAAAAAATTGCTGCAAATGGATCATTAACTGTGAAGGATCTGGATACAGAGGACAGCGCTGTATATTTCTGTGCAGTTAAAGAACACAGTGTTACAGAGTTACAGCAGTGCTGAACAAAAACACCCACACTGATATTACTGCAGTAACTAATACCACAGACAGAGGGAGTCCTAATGTAACAAATAAGCAAGGACAGTATTCTTTCCACTGTGACTAATTTCTATACTTTTCAACAGAGGTGCAGTTCTTATTTTCCTCATATGTGGGCGCTGTGCTGTTAAAGTGTGGGAGGAAACTGATCACGTTTTACTACATCAGACACGTACATGCAATATGAGCTCAGTTTAAAACAGACATTCAGACGTTCAACATGATCCGAGCTGCCAGTATTCTATGGGTTTTAATGATATGTCACAGAGGTATATTTTTATTTATATTGATGTTGCTTAAGCACTGTTACTGTATATAAATTTAATTTGATATTGTTCCAATCAATATTCTCTCTCATTGCAGGGTTTTCTCAGAGTGATCTGGTCTTCCAGACTCCTCTTGATCTCTTTGGCAACCATAAACAATCTGTTAAAATCCAGTGTGTACACAGTGTACCAAGTTATAATCAAATCAACTGGTACAGAGAAACTCAAGACCAGGGACTGACCTTAATTGGATATCAATTAGGAAAGTCATCACCACAGATTGAAAATGATTTTAAGCTGAAAGTGGAGATCGCTGGGGATGGAAACAAAAATGTCTCTTTGACCATCAATAATCTTTCATCCAATGACAGTGTGGTGTACTTCTGTGCTGCGTATTACACAGTGCTGCATCTCTGCTTTATTCAGTACAAAAACCCTCTGTGTAAATATTCTCATCACTTCATTAACACCTGCTCCCGTGGCCTGGAATTGACACATTGCCACTATTTTCTACAGAAAAGCTACACTTACAAATCTCAAGGTCTTAAAAGTATCTAAACTGTGAGCAGCTATATTAATTTCAAGCATACCATTAATAATGAAGTATCACTCATAAATGTAAAAATATATCACATTTCCTTTTTTCAAGTAAATTACAGGCAGGGGCAGACTTAGCACTAGGCAAAGGTAGGCAACCACCTTGGGCCTTCAGAAGCCAAGGGCCCCCTAAAAAACAAACAAACAACCCCCCCCCCAAAAAAAACCAACAACAACAAAAAACTTTATTATATATATATATATATATATATATATATATATATATATATATATATATATATATATATATATATATATATGTATATATATATATATACATATATATATATATATATATATATATATATATATATATGTATATATATATATATACATATATATATATATATATATATATATATGTATATATATATATATATACATATATATATATATATATGTATATATATATATATATGTATATATATATATATATATATATATATATATATATATATATATATATATATATATATATATATATATATGTATATATATATATATACATATATATATATATATATATATATATATATGTATATATATATATATATACATATATATATATATATATATATGTATATATATATATATATATGTATATATATATATATATATATATATATATATATATATATATATATATATATATATATATATATATATATATATATATATATATGTATGTATATATGGTTTTCACCTGATTTCTGGTCTAGCAGAGACCAGTCTAAGCACAGAACTGAGCAGTTATGGGTTAAGGACTGTTCCTAAGACAAAATGGTGACTTTCTGTCTGTCATGGGTTTTGAGATTATAATCTTACAATCACTAGTGCAGACCATAAATTGATGAGCCACCATGTAAGTAGATCACTTAAATAACAGTATTCAAGCCCAAAGCCAGGAATAATCCTCTGTGATCATCACAAACTTTTAAAACAGATGATTTCCTTAAAAAGCCTTTAATCAGATGATTGGACATGATATTATATGGGAGGTCTAAAATCTAATATCTATGATAACTATCAGGGTTGAGAAATTTTCCTTTATCCTTTTGCTGGATTGAATTACAGAAGTGCTTTGTAGTCCACCAGAAACACATCCTCATTCTAATAGGTCAGGAACTAAAATACTATCAAGCACAATCCTGTTATTGAAGAGTTATTATAATGAATTTCAAGACAAATAAGCAATTACAGCAGTTAAGACTGTAACACTCACTACAGCACTGAACAAAGAATGATCACAATGTGTGGATATTCATCTGGTCTTTAGGTGGTGCTGTAGTTTCACTCATTTATTTAGTGGGTGGAGGATGTGAGCTATTATTTGCCACACAATAATCTTCTACATTTCGTTTGCAGGTTTTTGTCCCCACCCCACCTTGGTTAAAACCCTTTGAGATCTGTGTAATGCATTCATGATTATGAACAGGACTGAATAATGTTTCTTTGACTTCTTTCCTTTGTTCTGATTGTGCTGTAAAAATTGTACGTCGTTATTGTTATTAACCTAATTTAATAATTTAAAAAACAAAGAAATCATTTACATTTTCAGTTTTTCAACACTCTAAATGTAACACCTCTAACATACATGTGACACTGTATGATGGTCTATTATGTCCAGTGACCTTCTGAACATTCTTTAACTTATAGTTGATAAGAAACTCTGTCTTGAACATAATTAATATGGATGCCATTCATACTCATGATGTCATGCTCTCCTATAAGACATTTGAAAGAATTCACAGTAGTGGGTGTGATCATTATGTTCAGCTATATAATGACATCACATCCTGTATCACCACTGCTAATGTCATACCAGATCCTCTGTGAAATGGTAAGAACTCGCTGATCATAGTTCACCAGCGTAAATCAATTAATATGATCAGATTTTCCTATAAATTCATCATCAGTGTGTGCTTCCTGTCAGGTAATTTTATTAATATATGAAATACGTACAGTATATCAACAATATACTCCATGCAATACATAAATATTGCTTTATTAATCTGACTTGGCTAATAAAGCTGTATCTAACACTTTTTTCTAGGTTCTTTGATTTGCAAAGATGTTCATCAAAGTCCTGCTGATGTGCTGTGTTTACCTGAAGAGAGTGTAACTCTAACCTGTAACCACAGCATCCCGAGCTATTACACAATATTGTGGTATCAAAGAACACAAGACGACACAGGCCTGAAACTCATTGCTTATATTTCTAATACCAGTCCACAATATGAGGGAAATTATGAAGGTAATTTTACAGTGAGTGGAAATGGGAGATCATCAGCTTTTCTACAAATTCCCAAAGCAAGACAAGGACTGCACAGCGCTCTGTACTTCTGTGCAGCTTATTACACACAGTGCCACACACGTCCTCTCCTTAAAACAAAAACCTCTCTTTAAACAACTCTACAACCTCATACACCTGTTTAACCACATCTCAAGTCACAGTAAACACCAAACTGCTGCCATTATTCCAATATTAAACCACTCTGTCAATATGATAACAGTTTGTGATGCAATTTTTTTCTTCATTTAACAGTAACATAATGTCTTGATCATCAAAGAGTTACATTAAACAGTAACATAATGTTTACTGCAGTAACTAATAAAACAGATAGGAGGAGTCCTAATTTATGTAATGAAGCACATAAAGGTCATCCAATGTACTACTGCCTTATTGTGGAACCATTTGTTTTGTTCACCCATCTCATTTTTCAGCGATGCAGTTTCACCCACTGTCATATGAGGGCGTTTTGCACCTAAAGATATGAACAAAACTCTGCAACAGACTCTCAGAAGATGCACATGCTGCCTTTTATTTAGATGAAGAGCCACGATGAACATCGTTCTCATTACTTTAACTGCATTATTCATTAGCGATATCGGTAAACATGGATCTTTCATAATTGAATGCATTGTGGCAAGCATGAGTATAATTCAAGTACAAAACAGTGATTATTTCTTATATACAATAAGAATTACTTAATTATTATTATTTTTTAATTTTCCTACAGGAAGGTCTTCTGCAGCTAAAGATGTTCACCAGACACCTACAGATTTAATCAAGGATATACAGGAGTCTACCAATCTTTCCTGTTCTCATGCCATAACTAGCCATCAGGTTATGCTGTGGTACAGACGATCTGAAAACAAACAATTACAGCTTCTTGGATATCTAAATTTAAAGTTCCCATATCCTGAAGATTCCCTGAAAGCCAAAATCGAGTTGCATGGAGATGGACTCAATGAAGGGAAACTTACCATCAAAAATCTGCAGCCAGATGACAGTGCAGTTTATTTCTGTGCAGTGAAACAGACACAGTGCTACAGGACTCTGTGATCTATGACGAAAACCTCCTCCTTCAGAGCAGCACAAATCTTCCACATGCTGTATGCTTTCAAACTACATGTTCAACAACCGCCATTAAACTACATTACAGACATCATTATTGGTTCTGTAATTTGATTCTTGACATTTATTAACTATTACATACAAAAAAGAAAAGAAATGAGGCCTATGGTCCCACTTGTGCTACTTTTAGGGTCATTATCATAAATAGATGCATTTAGACTACTTACCTGAAGTTTTTTATGATACTTTATAGGTTTTTTATTATTATTATTTATTTTATTTTTTTTTACTATTTATTTGAAAGAGGATATCTTTGAATTGCTGAAAAATATGTTGGTCCACCTCAGTCATCTACAGTAAATGAGTATATAGAGTTACATTAAACATTTTGTCACATAAGTGCAATAACTGCAGTTCAAACAGTAATATGATATTTAATATAATTTATTTGACACAATTTTTTATACTGTCTTACAAATTCAGTGTAACTCTACTTACAGTACTTTAGCATGACACAGGACATGTGTTTTCCTGTCATGTTTATTTGACTTTTTTGTGACCAAGTTTGATTTGTTCTGATTGTGCTGTAATCAGACATAAATGACATGTAAAAGCAGATTAAGTATAATATATATTCTAAAAAAAAATGATTTATTGCTGTTATTTACATTTTCAATGAATGCAGATCCTCCAACATACATGTGATGTTGTGTGATGGTCTAATATGTCCAGGGAACATCTGAACTTTATGTAATTTTGAGTTTAAAAGAAAGTCTGTCTTGTACTGCATAATTAATATGGATGCCATTAAACTCATGGTGTAGTGCTCTCCTATAAGACATTTGATCCAATTCACAATAGTGGGTGTGATCATTATGTTCAGCTATATGATGACATCACGTCCTGCATCACCATTGCTAATGTCATACCAGATCCTGTGTCAAATTGTAAGAGCTTGCTGATCATAGTTCACCAGCTTAAATCGATGAATATGATCCGAATTTCCTATAAATTCATCATCAGTGTGTGCTTCCTCTCAGGTAATATCATTAATATATGAAATACATACAGTATATCAACAATGTACTGTGCGTAATACCAAAATATTACTTCTGACATAGCTAAAAAAAAATGTATTGAACACTTTTTCTAGGTTCTTTGATTTGCAAAGATGTTCATCAAAGTCCTGCTGATGTGCTGTGTTTACCTGAAGAGAGTGTAACTCTAACCTGTAACCACAGCATCCCGAACTATAACACAATACTGTGGTATCAAAGAACACAAGAAGACACAGACTTGAAACTCATCGGATATGTTTATATTACCAGTCCAAAATATGAGGGAAATTATGAAGGCAATTTTACAGTGAGTGGAGATGGGAGCTCATCAGTGTCTCTACAAATTCCTAAAGCAAGACAAGGACTGCACAGCGCTCTGTACTTCTGTGCAGCTTATTACACACAGTGCCACACACGTCCTCTCCTTAAAACAAAAACCTCTCTTTAATCAACTTTACAGCCTCATACACCTGTTTAACCACATCACAATTCACAATAAACACCAAACTGCTGACATTATTCCAATATTTAACCACTCTGTCAATATGATAACAATGTCTGATGTATTTTTTTCTTCATTTAACAGAAACATAATGTCTTGATTATGATATTCTCAGCAGCAGTATGCTGTTATGTTTTTCTTCTAAAGATGAACATTTCTTAAAAATAAATAATGGGCGGAAAATTATACTGATAATGAACTGTCAATATTTCACAGAATAATCAGATTTTTCACAAACATGGTTACTGTATTTAATTATGTGCTTACTGTCTGGTGATATCTGAGCTGTGATATTTATTTTATGTATGATGCCCCCCCCCCCCCGCTTCTCCCCTCGTTATTAAAAACACACATCGAATATGTGTTGTATGTTTATGACTATTGTCTGAGCTGTGACAGCACTTAGGATCAGAAAGAGATGAAAATAAACATTTGCTTGATCAGAGAAACCTGGCACGACAGAAAAAATTGGAGGAAAATGTAAATAAGGCTGTGGATGGAAAGGAATGTTGGCGCCTAAGGAAACAACTTGTGTCATATGCTATTAATGATAAAATGTAGGACAATATAATTAATTATGTTATCTAATTTATCTAAAAATAGACACTACTTAAATCTCAGTTTTAAAAAAATTCAATCTTTTTCTTAATGGTGGGATTTTTCTTATGTGTGCTTATATTGTTATTATTTGTTTGTTTGTTTGCATTATTTGCTTAATTAATTAGTATTATCATCTCTTTTATTGTCTTTTTAATTTCTTTGTGCAGCAGCTTGAGCTGCATTTTTTATATGAAAGGAGATCACATTAAGGACGACGATGATGATGATGATGATGATGATGATGATGATGATGATGATGATTACATATGCTTTGGCAATATTATAACTCATAAAACATTTTTATCTGAAATATTATTAAGTCCAATAATCCTAAAGAGCAAAAGAGTCATAGAGATTTAGCACTGTACATCAAAATACTTTCTTTACTTTGCATGAAGTTCATCCTATGCATTATCACCTTTTGCACCACTATTTGTTTTGATTTTTTAGTTTTGCTGTTTCACCCTCTCCCATGTGGGGGCGTTTTTCAGCTAAAGCCACTGACAAAACTCTGTAAAAGATCATCAGAAGATACAAGTGCTGCCTTTGATTCACATGAAGAGCCAAGATGAGCATTGTTCTGCTTACTGTAACTGCATTATTCATCAGCGATATCGGTAAACACTGACCTTTCACAATTGGATGCATTTTTACAAGAATGTGTACAATACAGGCAGAAATCAGTGATTATTTCATATGTACAATAATTGCTGAATTAATCTTTTCATACAGGAAGGTCTTCTGCAGCTAAAGATGTTCACCAGACTCCTCCTGATTTAATCAAGAATATACAGGAATCTACGGATCTTTCCTGTTCTCACTCCATACCAAACCATGAGTTCATGCTGTGGTACAAACGATCTGAAAACAAACAATTACAGCTTCTTGGATATCTAAATTCAAAGTTCCCATATCCTGAAGATTCCCTGAAAGCCAAAATCGAGTTGCATGGAGATGGAAACAATGAAGGGAAACTTACCATCAAAAATCTGCAGCCAGATGACAGTGCAGTTTATTTCTGTGCAGTGAGATTAGACACAGTGCTACAGGACTCTGTGATCTATGACAAAAACCTCCTCCTTCAGAGCAGCACAAATCTTCCACATGCTGTATGCTTTCAAACTACATGTTTACTGAAGATATGATCATATCAGCCTTTTGTACAGGTTCTGTAATTTGTTTCCTGACATTTATTATCTGCTACATTTACATATTTATATATGTTTGAAAAAAAAAACATGGAAAAACATGTTGGGCCACCTCAGGCTTCTATGGTGTATCCCTTGTGTCATATTAAGCTTAATAATTAATACTTAATACATGCTTAATACATAATTAATCTGCTATTGCCTTTCACACAATTATTTGACATCAAAGCCAAAGTATTTACATGCATTTTTTTTTTATAACCTGTGTTTAGTATGACACTATGATTAATGAAATTCAGTAGCTACTTAATTATGTGCAGATGTACACAATTCCTCTAAAATACATTCTATTAATTTAGTACATCCATCCATCCATCCATCTTCTACCGCCTACTCCTTCTTCAGGGTCATGGGGGAACTTGGAGCCTAATTTGTACAGTTAAAAAAAATAAATAATATTGCCAAAATCTATCTGTCACGATTTCCACTCGAGCTAAGCGCTGTAGCATGCAGCGTGCTTGGAATCCTGATGCGTGAGCTCGCTTCTGGGTTTTCAGAGACCATAACTTTGTTTACATTTGACACGTGCATGTGTGAAGGTTTCTGTCCTGTCTCCGAACCTGTATTTTCAGTGTTTTTTTCCCGTATGTGTGAAATCATTGGTGTCAGCGGTTTTGCATTTCACCCCTGATTATGTTTGTTATTTAAACCCCTCATGTGTCTTTGCTCTTTGCGAAGTACTCTGAGTTTCCGTTTACCAAGCCGTTGTTCATTGTGTTTTGTGTCCTCGTTTTAATCCTGTTCTCATCCACGTTTCTCAATTCCTGTTTTGCCTAGTTTGTGCCTGTTTGCCAACTGCCTGACCCATTGCCTGTTTTTTTTGACCATGCTATTGTCTCATGATTTGGATTTGTCTGCCTGCCTCTCTTTAATAAAAGCTCTTATCTGCACTTGCCATCATGTGACACTATCACGTTATATAGTTGACATATTGGTAGCTGGTTGATGACAGCAAAATATTTAGTATTCAAATGTTTACTATAATGAGTAATGCTTTTTCTATTTGACTTTTTTTTCTGTTTCCTATTGTAAACTTGATGTGTACATTACATTATATCTTAGCTTGTAAAGATGCCTTAATTATTGTAAAGATGGCTTAAGTACTGTAGAAGAAAGAGTGCTAAATCAAAATTCAGCATGTGAGAGGAAGACTTGAAATGGTTTTGATGTCATGTCCTACAGCTCATCCTCAACAGGATGTATTTGCAGCAGTCTGTGGTCCTCAGCTCTTGCTACATCTCTTGCCACTACGAACAAGTATGATCAGTGTTATAATCAGTCTGACTTTCCTGTTTTACTGGACTGCAGGTATGATATAATCTACAAACTGAAGAGGAATTGTAAATATAACAAAGTCATTATTTGAAATAAGATGCAGGCTACATGTATTATCAGATGTACTGGTACAGACAGCGCGAAGGAGAGAGTATGGAGCTCATCGTGTACATCACGGCCACTAGTGAAGAAGATTTCAGCTCTGTTCATAAAAATTAATTTTCTACTGTTAGAAAATTAGCCTCAAAAGGATCTGGGTACAGAGGACAACACTGTATGTTACTGTGCAGTTAAAGAACAGAGTGTTACAGAGCTACTGCACTGCTGAACAAAAACACCTGCAGTGATGTTACTGCAGTAACTAATCAAACAGACAGAGGGAGTCCTAATGTAATAAATGATTAGAATAACTCCTATTTCTTTTTTAAAATGTGGCAGTAGAACTCAACACATATTTCACTGTTCCAGACTATCACACAATATTATTATATAGGCTGTCCACTGGAAATGGAGCAATAACTCTGTTAGTAACTCAATTAAATATTACTTAAGTGCAGTGAAATCCATGTGTACTTTTCAGCTGAGTACATGTCAGAACATGACTGTATAAAACTGTACAATAATTCAAAAAATAATTGTTATAAACCTTTACTATTATCCAGAAAAATTGCATTGTATAAACAGTACAGCTGGCTTAGGAAAATCCCATAATATAATAATGATTTCTGCCCTCATTTCTTTGATCACTTGCAATTTGACATTGCAGCGATTTAGCTCTATTTCAACGGAAGGGATTTTGTACATTACTGTTGTTACTATAAAATTGTGTTCATTTTACTGTGGTCATACCATAGCATATCATGCCAGTAATCCTATACTTTTTGTCAATCTTAATTTAGGAAAAATAATATGACAAGGCTGTTATATGAAAATGCTAAATAAATATCTCTCTTCACAGAAACCTTCATGATCTCAACAATTACACATTTGTAACCTGTTGATATGGAGCATCTGCCATACAAGTACCTGTGTCAACTGTTACTATAGTAACGATAATAACTACTGTCAACACCTTCTGACTTATCAAAATCAAGCAGTAAACAATGCTGTAATTTAATCATTTTTAAGTCATTGTTGGAACTTTTTTTTGGGGCAACCACCATTAAGCTACATTTGGAAAAGGACTATTGCTCTTCTCTGATAATCTGTACAAGTAGTGTACGTCATGCATCGACTGTGACATGCATTGTTAAATTTGAAAAACAAGCAAGGACAGTATTCTTTCCACTGTGACTAATTTCTATAGTTCTAAACAGAGATGCAGTTCTTATTTTCCTCATATGTGGGCGCTGTGCTGTTAAAGTGTGGGAGGAAACTGATCACATGCTTTACTACATCAGACATGTACATTCAATTTCAGCTCAGTTTAAAACAGACATTCAGATATTCAACATGATCCGAGCTGCCAGTATTATATGGGTTTTAATGATATGTCCCAGAGGTATATTTTTATTTATATTGATGTTGCTTACTTGTTTAATTGAATTAGAAATCGTTCCAATCAATATTCTGTCTCATTGCAGGGTTTTCTCAGAGTGATCTGGTCTTCCAGACTCCTCTTGATCTCTTTGGCAACCATAAACAATCTGTTAAAATCCAGTGTGTACACAGTGTACCAAATTATAATCGAATCATCTGGTACAAAGAAACTCAAGACCAGGGACTGACCTTAATTGGATATCAAGTAGGAAAGTCATCACCACAGATTGAAAATGATTTTAAGCTGAAAGTGGAGATCGCTGGGGATGGAAACAAAAATGTCTCTTTGACTATCAAAAATCTTTCATCCAATGACAGTGTGGTGTACTTCTGTGCTGCGTATTACACAGTGCTGCATCTCTGCTTTATTCAGTACAAAAACCCTCTGTGCAAATATTCTCATCACTTCATTAACACCTGCTCCCGTGGCCTGGAACTGACACATTGCCAGAGTTTTTACAGAAAAGCCACACTTACATAATTAGAAGCAACACTCAGGGTCTAAACTACGAGTAACTTCATTAACTTCAAACATATCCTTAATATTGAAGTAACACTTCTACGTAAAAATGTAATAATTTATCACGTTCTTTTATCCAAAGTAACCTACAGGTAAGTTATAAAATAATCTAAGCACAGAAGTGAACAGTTAAGGCTAAAGAGACCATTCTTAAGGCTAAACAGCTGTTCTTTGGTTAACAATCACAAGTGCAGAACCTAAACTGATGAACTGCTATGTTTCTAGATCACTTAAATACAAGCATTCAAGCTCACAAGATCAATCATCTGTACTCCTCAGAGAAGTTTTAAAACAGATAATTTCTTGAATTTTTTTTTTTTTTTTTAAATAAAAAACAAAACTGCTTAATCAGTGATGGCTGGACATGATATTAGATAAGAGGGCTAAAATGTAAAATCTATGAACAGCTTGACAATGAAACTATCAGGGTTGAGCAATTTTCCTTTATATTTTCCCCATAATGACTTACAGAAGTGCTTTTTAGTCGATCAGGAACATATCCTCATTATAGAATAAAAAACTCCTCTTGTTAGTGAGGAGTAAGTATAATGAATTTCAACCCAAATATCCAATTAAGGCAGTGAAGGCTGTAAAACTCACTATAGCACTGACCAATGAAGTGTGTATATTGGTCTGGTCTTTAGGTGGATCTGCCGTTTCATTCTTTTAAGTGCGTGGAGGATGATCTATATCTGGCTTTTTTGTTCATTAAATGTACATTACTGAGCAATATGTAAATGTTTGTAAATGATAGAACAATGTATAATCTTTCATCTTAGGAGCAATGTTGCACATCTCAGTCTGCATCAAGATATGTACCACTCTTTTTTTTTTTTTTTTTTTAGTGATGCAGTTTGCCTCTGTCTCATACGGGGGCGTTTTGTACCAGTGTAACGTTACTGTGACAGTCTAGCAACAGTATCACACTTAGAATAGGAGTCAAGATGATCACTGCTCTTGTGATTTTTACTGCATCATTCATCTGCCATATTGGTAATCATACACCTTGCACATTTTTATTTTACATTGTGTGACCATGCTATACAATTTAGGTGGAAAGTGGTGAGTTAATATTGGATGAGTTTATATATACAATAACTGCTGAATGAATTCAATCTTTTATTGAATTATTATACAGGAAGGTCTTCTGCAGCTAAAGATGTTCACCAGACACCTACAGATTTAATCAAGGATACACAGGAGTCTACCAATCTTTCCTGTTCTCATGCCATACCTAGCCATCAGGTTATGCTGTGGTACAGACGATCTGAAAACAAACAGTTACAGCTTCTTGGATATCTAAATTCAAAGTTCCCATATCCTGAAGATTCCCTGAAAGCCAAAATCGAGTTGCATGGAGATGGAAACAATGAAGGGAAACTTACCATCAAAAATCTGCAGCCAGATGACAGTGCAGTTTATTTCTGTGCAGTGAGATTAGACACAGTGCTACAGGACTCTGTGATCTATGACAAAAACCTCCTCCTTCAGAGCAGCACAAATCTTCCACATGCTGTATGCTTTCAAACTACATGTTCAACAACCGCCATTAAACTACATTACAGACATGACCTCTGATTCTGTAATTTGGTTCTTGACATTTATTTACATTTAGACAACTGAAATAAGGCCTGGGGTCACACTTTACTTTTAGAGTTATCATTATCATGAATACATGCATTTTGAACTATTAAGTTAAGTTGTTTTAATGCAAAATTTTCATTTGTTTTTTTTTTTTTTTTTTTACTTTTTATTCAAAAGAGAATATCTTTGAAGAAAAATATCTACAAGTACAGGTATCTACAGTATATTCTGAGTAATATTAAACATTCTGTGATATAAGCTATGGAATTTACCAACCCCAATAATGCAATTCACACAATTATATTTAATCTGATTTGTTTATTGCATTATTATTATTATTATTATTATTATTATTATTATTATTATTATTATTATTATTTACAAATGCAGTGCCACATATTGATTACTCACGATATGTTTACTTACATTAAGCAAAAGCTTTTTTTTTTTTTTACACAAATAAAGCTATCAAAATCTTGTTGATATTTTGCTTTTCTTTTGTACAGTTGTACAGTGGCCCTGAAGGGTAAGGTACCAAAAATAGGCAACTTAAATAAATAAATAAATAAATAAATAAATAAATAAACAAACAAACAAACAAAGTGACATTTAAATAACAACGTAAATGTAGAGCTTAATTACAAGAAAAGGTGCTAATTCAGTATACAATATGTGACAGGAAGAGTTGATCACAAAGAAAAGTTTTTGATGTCATTTCCTCCAGCTCATCCTCAACAGGATGTATTTGCAGCAGTCTGTGGTCCTCAGCTCTTGCTACAACTCTTGCCACTACGAACCAGTATGATCAGTGTTATAATCAGTCTGACTTTTCTGCTTTACTGGACCCCAGGTACAATATACTGTACAAGTCTAGAAACGTAAAAGGAATTGTGAATCCAAATGAAGTCAGTGTTTTTAAATAATTTGTCCTTTAGTTTTAACAGGAGAGAATGGAGTCACCCAAAGCCCCAGAGTCGCCTGGCATCTGAAAGGAGAATCTGCTGTAATGAAGTGCAGTCATAATAAAGATGCTACTTATTATCAGATGTACTGGTACAGACAGCGCCAAGGAGAGAGTATGGAGTTAATCGTGTACACAACTCCTAGTAGTGAACCGGAGTTCGGCTCTGTTGATAAAAATAAATTTTCTACTGTTAAAAAAATTGCTGCAAATGGATCATTAACTGTGAAGGATCTGGATACAGAGGACAGCGCTGTATATTTCTGTGCAGTTAAAGAACACAGTGTTACAGAGTTACAGCACTGCTGAACAAAAACACCTGCACTGGTGTTACAGTAACTAATAAAAACAGACAGAGGGAGTCCTAACGTAATAAATGATTAGAATAATTATTTTTTCAAAATGTGGCAGTGAATGCAACACATATTTCACTATTCCACTTGTATTCCATAATATTATCATACAGGCTGTCCACTGGAGATGGAGCCATAACATTCTTTAAAAATAAAACAGTCAAATTTCACTGGAATAAATGCCAGGACATCACTGTGCAATACTGAGCTGCAAGGATGGTGATGAAGATTAGAATTGCATAAATACACTCATTTGTTTGATCACTTATTTGACTTTGCAGTGATGTCATTTTCAAAAAGTTTTCAAAAAGGGGAATTATGTACAACGTTGCTGTAATGGACTGACTGACTCAGAGCGAGCTTGTTTTTTTTTGTCACATTTACTGCATTCATCGTCTACCAGTAATACCAGTAATCAGATACTTTTTGTATTTTAATTAAGGAAACCTAACATGATGGGACGAACTGTTATGAAAATAACCAGTGCCGGGATTTCATTATTTTACAATAACAACCTGTCCTAAAGTGTTTTGTTTCCTTATACAACAGCAACAATTACTATTCTTACTTAATTAAAAAACATCATCATACCTTTCATTTGTTTATACAATAATGTTGTGGAATGTGATCGAAGCAAGTTAGTTCCTGTAATCACTTACTTTATATTTATAGCAGCTATAAATAGTCATCCCCTCACCAGCCTCTTTTTTTTCCGGTGTCTTATGTTGTGTCTTTGTCTTAAATTATTATGACTTAAGCAAGGCCAGTATTCTTTCCACTTTGAACTAATTTCTGTATTTCTTTACAGAGATGCAGTTCTTATTTTCCTCATATGTGGGCGCTGTGCTGTTAAAGTGTGGCAGGAAACTGATCACGTTTTACTACATCAGACACGTACATGCAATATGAGCTCAGTTTAAAACAGACATTCAGACTTTCAACATGATCCGAGCTGCCAGTATTCTATGGGTTTTAATGATATGTCACAGAGGTATATTTTGATTTATATTGATGTTGCTTAAGCACTGTTACTGTATATAAATGTAATTTGATATTGTTCCAATCAATATTCTCTCTCATTGCAGGGCTTTCTCAGAGTGATCTGGTCTTCCAGACTCCTCCTGATCTCTTTGGCAACCATAAACAATCTGTTAAAATCCAGTGTGTACACAGTGTACCAAGTTATAATCAAATCAACTGGTACAGAGAAACTCAAGACCAGGGACTGACCTTAATTGGATATCAATATAGGACGTCATCACCACAGATTGAAAATGATTTTAAGCTGAAAGTGGAGATCGCTGGGGATGGAAACAAAAATGTTTCTTTGACCATCAAAAATCTTTCATCCAATGACAGTGTGGTGCACTTCTGTGCTGCGTCTTACACAGTGCTGCATCTCTGCTTTATTCAGTACAAAAACCCTCTGTGTAAATATTCTCATCACTTCATTAACACCTGCTCCCGTGGCCTGGAATTGACACATTGCCTGAGTTTCTTTTTTTTTTTTCTTTTTTCTTTTTTTTTTTTTTACAGAAAAGAAACACTGCCAGCGTCTTAGGTATCTAAATTGTGAGCATCTCTATTAACTTCAAACATACCTTTAATAATTGACAACACTTGTAAATGTAATCATTTATCACATTTTATTATATGCAAGGTGACTTACAGGTCAAGCAGAGACCAGTCTAAGCACAGAGCTCAGCAGTTCATAACACCAACTTTAAACCAAAGTTCTCCGACTAAAAGCAAGATCAATCACTTGAGCTCCTCACAGAAGTTTTCATTTCTTCAAAAAGACCCTCTAATCAGTGAGGCTAAAGAAAAGAAAGTTCCAATGTTGCTTCTTTATTCCATTCTGTGGATTTTTCTTCTCAGCAGTGGTGGTGGTGCTGCAAAAGACCAAAAATAATCTAGTTTGAGATTTAAGAGTCTACTTTGACAGTGTTGGGTCAGAGATCAGGGTTCTGGACTACTAATCAGGGGGATCAGTTGTGAGTCAGAATCCTGGTACTGCCTAGCTGCTGCTTTTGAGCTCTTGAGTGAGATGCTTGACCCTTATGTGCTCAGCTAAATTGGTTTGTATAAATGTGTCTGCCAAATGCATAAATATAAATGCAGTAAACCTTTATATTTGAAAGTATAAAGTATAACCTTTCTATAAGCACTTCTTGTTCAGTGTGACTGAACAAGAAGTGCTATGTAGTCTCCATCAAATACATATTCTTGGGCCCCTGATTAGCACAATTAATTCATCTGAAAGTTGTGAGATCAAAATCATGGTGATGCCACAGCCATCCATGTACACTAGCCAATCATGGGTGGCTGTGAGCACATGCATCATGCATGCAGAAGGGGATAGTGCTTTCCAAGTATGTTATGCCGTCCCCTGACATTACACAAGCAGCAGTAAAAAGCAGTCGGCTGGCTTGGAGGTGATAGCCTTCACCCTCCCTGGTTGGAAGCTGTCGTGTGATAGGTGAGAGATACCTGTGTCACGGTTTCCCCTTTAAGCAGCGCGCTGTGGAGCATGTGGGCATGCGTGCACGAGCAAGGTACACAAGCACCTGCTTTTCCTTTGTCGACAACCGTGGCATTTGGACACGTGCTTTTGTTATGTTTCTGCTATGTCTCCTCCCTGTTCTGTCATTGGCTGTTATTTCACGCGTGTCTGAAGTGCTGTCAGCCGTCAGCAATTAAGACGCTGTATTATGTTTGTATATATACCGCGTGGAATATTGTATTGGTATAGATACTTACGTTAGATATAAATAAGATTCTTACGTTGTATTAAATTAGATTACTTTAGTTTAGATCCCATACATAGTGAACCACAGTCATAGTCTTGGTTATTGTCCATGTCACGTTTCATGTTTAGATTCGTCTGTTTAAGTCAGTGGTTTTCAAAGTGGGGCCCCCACTAAATTCTCACTCTCAGACAACCACACACACACACACACACACACACACACACACACACACACACACACACACACACAATCTATTCCTAATGGAATGTAATGTAAATATGTAAGATTTAATTATTAATAAAAAGTGATATATATTCAGAAGTCTGTATTTTTCATGTGTTTAAAAGACATCTTGCAAAAGGGGGGCCTCGGTCAAATGTTAATGCCATTTGGGGGGCCTTGCCCTAGAAAAGTTTGGGAACCACTGGTTTAAGTCACGCTGGTTTCTCCGCTCCCAGTTAGTAGTCATAGGTTATGTTTCATGTTTTGTATATCGACCCCGTATTCCGTGACCACGACATTGTTTCCTGCCTTGCCCCGTTTATGCCTGTTTGCCGATCGCCTGACCTTTTGCATGTTTTGGATTACGTTTATGGATTACGATTTGGATGTATCTACCTGTGTCTCTCTTTAATAAAACTGTTGAACTGCTCTTGCATCCATCCTATCTGCGTTACGTCTCGACACGTGACAACCTGATGGGTGGGAATTGGCCATGATTAAATTAAGGAGAATATCTCATTCTCATTGTAATATAAATTCTCTTTCTAATATAAATAGTTCAGGATCTAAGAATATTCTCATGCTAAAACCCTGTGGTGAGGTGTATATTCATTCAATTTTCAATTTCATTCATCTGGTCCTTAGGTGGTGCTGCAGTTTCATTTACTTACTTAAGTAGGTGTCTAACTTCAAAGTAATGGGTGTGATCATAGTGTTTGTCAGTGTAATGATGTCACATCCTGTCTCCTCACTGACATTATGAGATCTGATCATATTTCACATTTTACCGTTTTGGATCAAATGTAAATCGTTTGTTTCTTTCAGTGGTTTGAATAAATCAATATGACTAGATTTCCATTTAATCTAATCATCTGTGTGAGCTGTCTCTCAGGTAATATTAAAGTTGATATATATGTATACAAAAAAGAAAATTATTACAAAAAACATTTATTAAAGTGTAATCTACATCCATTACGGAGGATGTACTGCAATGTCTTTATTTTCCAGATTGGGTTAAAATAAATCAATGTTTATCACTCTTTTTTCAATCTAGGTTCTTTCTTTTGCAAAGATGTCCATCAAAGTCCTGCTGATGTGTTGTGTTTGGCTGAAGAGAGTGTAACTCTAACCTGTAACCAAAGCATGCTGACCTATAACACAATATTATGGTATCAGAGAACACATGGAGACACAGGCCTGAAACTCATCGGATATGTTTATTATACCATTACTAAACAAGTTGAGAAAGATTATGAAGGTAATTTTTCAGTGGATGGAGATGGGGAGTCATCAGCTTCTCTACACATTCCTAAAGCAAGACAAGGACTGCACAGCGCTCTGTACTTCTGTGCAGCTTCTTACACACAGTGTCACACACGTCCTCTCCTTAAAACAAAAAACTGCCTTTAATCAACTACACAACCCCATACACCTGTTTAACCACATCAGAAGACACATTAATCACCAAACCCTGACATTATTCCAATATTAAACCACTCTGCCAATATGATGACAGTCTGTGATGTCATTAATTCTTAATTCAACAGAAACATAATCTTATTAAGCAGTGTGTTGTTTTCTTCTTCTAAAGAGCTAAATTTATGAACATAAAGCATATTTTTTATGTAGCTTTTTGTTTTTTTTAAAGTAGATTTATTAGAAGATCAGAAAAACCTCACATGACAAGCAAAATGTAAATAAGGCTGGTGAAGGAATAAAATATTGGAGACTCAAAAAATGTATGTAAATTTAGTGGACTTACAGATTGCAGATTACAAATTTTGGCCTTCAAGTCAATCAAAAAAAGACAGACTACCTTTACCAACCCACACCCAGCCTCAAGCAAGCCAAGTTTATATCTATCTGTGGAGCAGAACTGGAGAGCGTTAGACATTTCACATACCTTGGAAGCACCATCTCAGAGGACAACAAATTGGACATGGAGCTGCAAACCTGTATCTCTAAAGCCACTGCCTCATTAGGCCAACTCTGTCAGAGATTGTGGAACAACCATAATAATCAACCTTAAAACTGAATACCAGATCTATCAAGCAGTTGTCCTCTCGACCCTTTTGTATGGATCTGAGACCTGGACAATCTATGCCCACCAGATTCGCAAACTGAATGCTGTGATGATGCAACACCTGCGCTCTATAATGGGCCTGAGTCTGATGGATCATATTCCCAACCAGATAATTCTTGAGTACGCAGGCCTGGATGATATGGCGACAATTGTCTGCTAGAAAAATCTTCACTGGACAGGTCATGTGGTGAGAATGCAAAATGATAGGCTTCCAAAACAGGTGCTCTTCTCCCAACTCCAACAAGACACCCAAAGTGCTGCCCGCCCTTGGCTCCGCTTCAAAGATGCGGCCAATAGAAATCTCAGGAGACAAGGGATATCAACAGATACATGGTCCCAACAAGCCCAAATGAGATCTTCTTGGAGACAAGTCATAAGGATGTCAATGTCAGTCGTGACAGCTGAGAGAGAGAGAGAGAGAGAGAGAGAGAGAGAGAGAGAGAGAGAGAGAGAGAGAGAGAGAGAGAGAGAGATTGCAGAACTCAGCGTGCCAGGGCTATGATTTTTCAATACTGCAGACTTACAAAATAAAAGTCGTCTGTCCTCCTTTGTCCTGTGAATGATATAATCGTTGCAAATAATAGATTCTGTATTATGTATTACTAACCCATGCCTCAACACACCCTTAATTGATTTTTGAATGAGTAGCCTTATATTTCACATTATATGGTGTGATAATAGGGCTTTGTCACTTTATAATGTCATATACTACTTAGAATAAGAATGTATAACCATATAATCAATTTTTATTAGCAATATGAAATGCAAAACCTACTTAAATCTGTTTTAGGTTCTTTAAAGGTACAGGCTCAGCAGTTTTTAAGTCATTTTGCAAAATTTGCTCTGTGAAATGAAGTAAAACAAATGTTGTTGACCACCAATCACAGCCAATCAGCACAAGGACCTATCTTTTGAGTTGACCTACCTCTTTCACTAGCATTAAGGCGGTCTGGCCTAGTCATATACTTTCAGTACATGTATTTAAATGAAATATTAAGGGGAGATGGTTATAATTACAGTATTATAGTTTTGAGTATCAAAAACAGCTCACTTCTGCCAGAATTTTTGATTATGACTTAAATTTGCGAAGATGGGGACAGGCTGTGTTGGTCTGAGGCGTGTGTAACACCTACCTGTAGGTGGTGGTATAGTTTTAATAATTTGTCTTTACCTGAAGCTTTTTTCAACTGTGGCAGAGAAAAAACTCAAGCCTACATATGAACATGTTTAAAATAAAGAGCCCTTATTCAGTGCAGTCATATGATTTGAACATATTACCTTCTGGTTGTAAGCACAAAACTTAACCACTAAGCGCTGTCATTTTAAGTGTGCAGCAAATATGAGCATATATTTCTTTTGGTATCACAATGAACAGTTTATTCAGTGTGCATTAATTTCTTTAATGAAAACCAATGGAAAGTAATGTAGAAGCATCATAACTCAGCATGACAGCAGGCACTTATTTCAGAGTACTGGGTGTGATCATAGTGTTCACCAATGTGATGATGTCACATCCTGTCTCCTCACTTACACTCTATGAGGTCTGATCATGTATCACATTGTACTGATTTGTATCAAATGTAGATCATTAATCTCTTTCACTGATCCTAATAAATCAATATGATTCGATTTCCACTTAAACTCATCATCTGTGTGTGCTGCCTCTCAGGTAATAACAACGATGATACAAACACTTGGAAAAAAAAAAAAAGTTTATTCTGAATATTTACTAGAATGTATTCTACAGTATATTAGTGAGTATATATTGCAATTTATTTAATTTCCATACCGGATTAGATACATTAAAAACACTCCTATGTAAAATCCAGCAATGTTTAACTTTTCTTTTCCAATCTAGGTTCTTTAATTTGCAAAGATGTCCATCAAAGTCCTGCAGATGTGTTGTGTTTGCCTGAAGAGGGTGTAACTCTTACCTGCAAACACAGCATCCCGAGCTATAACACAATATTGTGGTATCAGAGAACACATGGAGACACCAATCTGAAACTCATCGGATATGTAAGATTCACTAGTGCTCAAATAGAGAAAGATTATGAAGGTAATTTTACAGTGAGTGGAGATGGGAGATCATCAGCTTCTCTACAGATTTCCAAAGCAACACAAGTGCTGCACAGCGCTCTGTACTTCTGTGCAGCTTATTACACACAGTGTCACACACGTCCTCTCCTTCAAACAAAAACCTGTATCTAATCAACTGTCTTTAGTCAATTACACAAACCCACTGTTGAGAATTCTTACTGGCTCAGATGAGGTAGTCTGTCTGGGGGGGAGGAGCTAGGTCTCCAGAGCTGCAGTGAATCACTGATTAACCACCTATGTGTGCAGCAAACAGTTGAGGCAAATATTTCTTTCCTTCTGTCATTGAAACCTTTTTCATGGAGTTGCATAACTTTGTAAGCTCACTATTTTGTTTCTATGCTTTGTATATTGTTATTTGAGATTGTGTTTGTTTAGATTTAACTTCTGATGAATTGTTTACTGCATTTCATTGTTCTTAATTTGTTGAACTGTTACTCTGTTGAATTGTTTGACTTTTAAGATCTGTAATTCATTGTGTGATCAATTTTCATGATGTTAATTGTTTATTTGATTTAATTGATGAAGTGATATTTGTGTTCTATTGTTTTTTGATTATTGTAGATACCATGTAGCTCTATGATTTGATTGCATCACCGCTATTGTCAAATGAATGATTACTGGATGAGAATGGGATTTATTGTGTTTTAATGGACACACCATTCTGGTGGCACCTTATCTGAACCAAATCCTTCGAACATAACTTTGAACACTGAGCTGAACTGAACAGCCTCATACACCTGTTTAACCACATCACAAGTCACAATAAATACCAAACTGCTGATGATATTCCAATATTAAACCACTCTCAATTAATAACAGTTTGTGCTGTCATTATTTCTTCATTTAGCAGAAACATGATGTCTTTATGATATTCTCTGCAGCAGTAAGCTGTTGTGTTGTTCTTCTAAAGATAGACATTTCTTAAAATAAATAATGAAAAAGCTGACACTGATCATAAGCTGTCAATATTTCACAGAATGATTGCATTTGTCACAAACGAGGCTACTATGTTTAATTGGGTGCTGCCTGTCTGGTAATATATGTGATATGATGACTAAATTAGTGAATAAGAGTTTCCCTTTTGTTTATAAAAACACTCACACTGATCTTGTGTTGCATATCTATGACTTGACTGAGCTGAAAACCTCATATCACAGAAAAAAATGGGGAAAAATGCAAATGTGGCTGTGGACAGAAGGAAATATTGAAGCATCAAGAAAAGAACGTACTGTACCTTCTGATTATGAATATTTCAGATTTCTTAATTATATTCTGTTTTAAATCTGAGTTCTTCCAGATCACAGAACTCAGTCTGCCAGTGTTATGAGTTTCAGAGCTGCCGACTAAACTCTGTAAAAATCCATCTGTCTTCTTCGGCCTGTGAAGATTATAGTGAAACAGATAATAGATTCTGTATTGCAAACCCATCACTCAGAGCTCTACTAATTGCTAGTTGAACCAGCAGCCTTATATTTCACAATAAATGGTGTGATAATAGGGCTTTTAACGTATTATACTTATAATAAGAATGTATCACAATATAAATAACTTTTATATGTAAAAGCTAAACTAATGTTAAAACTGCTTAAATCTGTGTTTTATAAAGATGAGATTCATTTTAAAGACATAACACTAATGTTTGCTTTGTGAAAGGAAGAACTGAGTATGTGGGCCAGCACTCAACCATTCAGGACATCTCTCTGTCTATCTCTCTCTCTCTCTCTCTCTCTGTCTCCACCTGCATTCTGATAAATGATTTATTCATGTTATTTTATTAGTTTTATAATTATAAGACAAACCAAAATCATTTACATTTACACACACACACATTGAAGGGAAATTACTTTTTTTGTGATAAAAAACCCCAACAACTTTTTATAGCTTCCAGTCTACAAGAAACTCTTCATACGCATGATGTGCTCTCTTATATGACAGTTGAAACCATTCACACTAGTGGGTGTGATCACTGTGTTCAACTATATAATGACATCACATCCTGTATCACCACTGCTAATGTCATACCAGGTCCTGTGTTAAATTGCAAGAACTGATCATAGATCATACTGATCATAGTTTACCAGCTTAAATCAATGAATATGATCCAAGTTTCATATAAATTCATCATCAGTGTGTGCTTCCTGTCAGGTAATTTTGTTAATATATTAAATACATACAGTATATCAACAATTTACTCTGTGTGATACATAATTACTCCTTTATCAATGTGACTTGGCTAATAAAGCTGCGCCTAACATTTTTTTCTAGGTTCTTTGATATGCAAAGATGTTCATCAAAGTCCTGCTGATGTGCTGTGTTTATCTGAAGAGAGTGTAACTCTAACCTGTAACCACAGCATCACAAATTATGATACAATATTGTGGTATCAAAGAACACAAGAAGACACAGGCCTGAAACTCATTGGATATGTTTATGCTACCAGTCCAAAATATGAGGGAAATTATGAAGGTAATTTTACAATGAGTGGAAATGGGAGATCATCAGCTTCTCTACAAATTCCCAAAGCAAGACAAGTGCTGCACAGCGCTCTGTACTTCTGTGCAGCTTATTACACACAGTGCCACACACGTCCTCTCCTTAAAACAAAAACCTCTCTTTAATCAACTCTACAGCCTCATACACCTGTTTAACCACATCTCAAGTCACAGTAAACACCAAACTGCTGACATTATTCCAATATTAAACCACTCTGTCAATAAGATAACAGTTTCTGATGTAAGTTTAGTCTAAAGCTAAAGAGGCCTAATGGCTGAATAAGCTCATCAAGATGGCAAGCTCTGTCATAGGTGTGGTCTTGGACACCCTAGAGGTGGGTTGAGAGGAGAATAATGTCCAAACTACGGACCATCATGAACAACACTTCTCACCCCTTACGTGACATGCTTGCTGGAATGAGGAGCACCTTCATCTGTAGGCTGAGTCCACATCGGTGTAACAGGGAGCACTACAGGAGGTCATTTGTGCCTACTGCCATAAGACTGTACAATTCATCACCCATGTGCAGAGGCACCATTTGCTTTTTAGCGAACTTGCTGATAAACTAATAAAATATGCACTGCTCTCCAAAAAGGACACTGCTGCAATCTGCAGTTTGCTAAAGATCATATGGACAAGCCAGAAGGCTATTAGAAAAATGTTTTGTGTAATGATGAGACCAAAATAGAACTTTTTGGTTTAAATGTGAAGCATTATGTTTGGAGAAAGGAAAAGCATTTGGCAGACTCCTTTATCCAGAATGACTTACAGAAATGATTTGTAGTCTCCATCAGAAACATATTCTCTTTCTAGGATAAACAGGTAAGGGTCTAAAAATAGGCCTACTACCAAGCAAGCCCTGTAAGTGAGTATGTAGTTTCCTGAAGTTCGACAGGTATGATGCAATTAAAGATGTAGTATGAATGGCTCTTTAACAGTGAATAACTTGGATCCAGGAGACACTGCTCTGTATTTCTGTTCTGTGAGTTAACACTGTGGTGCAAACTCATTACACTCAGTAAACACTACTGAACAAAAAAATGACAATGTGTGGATATTCGTCTGGTCTTTAGGTGGTGCTGCAGTCTCATTCATTTATTTAAGTGGGTGGAGGATGTTATTTCTCATGCCTACCAATGATCTACATCTGACTTATGGCTCATGGGTGATGTTCGATTGCTCTAAAAAATTATATGTAAAAACAGATAGAGTGCAACTTGCATTCTGATAAATGATTAATTAATGATATTTGCTTAATTTCATTTAAAAGTTCAACCCCAATCATTTACCTTTTCAGCTTTACACACACACAGTGAATGGAAAGATTATGTTCTGTGAATTTCTGAAGTATAGCTTTCAGTTTACAAGAAAGTGCATAATTAATATGGATGCCATTCATAATCATTCACAGTTCACAATAGTGAGTGTGATCATTGCTTTTATCTACATAATGACATCACATCCTGCATCACCACTGCTAATGTCATACCAGATCCTGTGTCAAATTGTAAGAGCTTGCTAATCATAGTTCACCAGCTTAAATCAATCAATATGATCAGATTTTCCTATAATTTCATCATCAGTGTGTGCTTCCTCTCAGGTAATATCATTAATATATGAAATACATATAGTATATCGACAATGTATTTGTGTAATACATAAATAATGCTTTATTAATCTGACTTGGCTTCTAAGACTACTTGGATACACTTTTTCTAGGTTCTTTGATATGCAAAGATGTCCATCAAAGTCCTGCTGATGTGCTGTGTTTACCTGATGAGAGTGTAACTCTAACCTGTAACCACAGCATCCCAAACTATAACACAATATTGTGGTATCAAAGAAAACAAGGAGACACAGGACTGAAACTCATTGGGTATGTTTATTATACCAAACCAGAATATGAAAACAATTATGAAGGTAATTTTACAGTGAGAGGAGAGGGGAAATCATCAGTTCCTCTACAAATTCCCAAAGCAACACAAGTGCTGCACAGCGCACTGTACTTCTGCGCAGCTTCTTACACAGTGTCACACACGTCCTCTCCTTAAAACAAAAAACTGTATCTAATCAACTGTATACACCTGTTTCAGCACATCACAAGTCACAATAAATACACTGCTAACCACAACATTATCAGCACAGTGAACATCAAGAGAAGATGTCGGATGAGTTCAGTTCAGGTCACTGTGTCCTTCTTTAGAAGCAGAGTCCATAATCAACTTTACAGCCTCATGCACCTGTTTAACGACATCACAAGTCACAGTAAACACCAAACTGCTGATTATTATTCCAATATTCAAATATTCTGTCAGTAGAGCAACAATGTGTGATGTCATTTCCTTCGTCATATAGAGAGGGAGATCAGTTCAGTTTATTTCATTCTCCTCCTACACTCAGATGAGTTCAATTCAGGCCACTGTGTCTGTCTTTAGCAGCAGGAGTTCAACATGGTCACAGCTCTCCTTATTCTGGCACTTTGTCTTTTTATTGGTGAGGCTTCAAAACTACAAACACATTTTTATCTTTAAATTGATTTCAGTACTTGAATTTATTTGATCTATTTCTCTCTCACAGGTCAAGTAGATGGAAGTGGTGTTTTCCAGATGCCTGATATAATCTGGGGTTCTCCAGGGAACTCTGTAGAAATGAACTGCAGTCACAATAAGGGTATTAACTACAGACAGATGTACTGGTTTAAACAGCTTCCAGGAGAGGGAATTACACTCCTCGTATTCACATCAGTTGGTGGTATACCAGATTATGGGAAATTCAGTAAAGACAAATATGAAGCAATTAAGACTGTAGCTGACAGTGGCTCTTTAACCGTGAAGACCTTGGATCAAGGAGACGATGCTCTGTATTTTTGTGCTGTGAGCCAACACTGTGGTGCAAACTCACTATAGTGTTGTACAAATACCCAAAGATCTAATGAGGAAGTCTGCATATTCATCTGGTCTCTAGATGGTGCTGTAGTTTCATTTAGTCAGGCAAAAATAAATACAACAGAGGCTTTATACTGCATGAAGCACCTTAATGGGCATTTATAATGGTTCAGGGTAAAGTTCAAAATGACTCATTTTCCATAAAAGCTTAAACATCTTCATAATGATCCAAGGAGAGAGAAATACAGATGCAAGAAAAAGTTTGTGAGCCCTTTAGAATTACCAGGGTTTTTGCATTGATTACTCATAAAATGTGGTCGGATCACCATCCAAGTCACAATTATAGACAAACACAATCTGAATAATCTAATAACACACATACAGTAGTAGTTTTCAGGTCTTTATCAAACATATTAGGTAGCCATTCGCAAGCTGGAAAAAGTAAGTGAACCTCTGTGATAACAACTCCAAAAGCTGATTGGAGTCAGGTTAGTCAATTGAGCAGGTGATATTGCAGGTGTGGGTTGTACAGGTGCTTTACCCTTTAAATAAAGACATACAAAGTATGTATACTGACAATTATGTTCTTCTGAATAAAAATTGATTAGTGTGAACCATTCCTTGATTCCATCAACTTTCACAGGACCAAAAAAAGAGGCATCATAGAGATGCACAAAGCTGGAAAAGGAAACAGGAGCATTTCTAAAGACCTGGGTATTCAACAATCCATGATAAGACAAATTGTCTACAAATGGAGGAAATTCAGAACCATTGCTACTCTCCTTAGGAGTGAGAGCCCTACAAAGATCACACCTAGAGCACAACAGGTCATTTTGAAAGAGGGTATAAGGAAACCAAGGATAACAGAAAAAGACCAGCAGAAAACTCTACTGGTTGCATAAGTCTTTGTTCATGCGTCCACCATCAGAAAAACACTGAACAGGAATGGCGTTAATGGAAAGACACCACGAACAAACCCACTGCTGTTCAAAAAAACATTGTGGCATATCTCAAGTTTGTTACAAACTACATGGATGTTCCACATAACTTTTTTGGGGGGACAAAAGCACTGCTATGTTTGGAGGAAAAAGGGCACAGTACAGCAACACCAGAACCTCAACCCAAGTGTGAAGCATGATACAGGGAGCATCACTGATTGGAACTGCTTTGCTGCCTTATGGTCTGGACACCATGTAATCATTGAGGGAACAATGAATTCATAACTGTATCAAGGCATTTTACAGGAGAATGTCAGGGCAACAGTCCATGACCTCAAACTTAAGAGAGGTTGAATGACGCAACAAGAAAATGACCCAAGTATATAAACTAAAGAATGACTGAAAAAGAAGAACATTTGTGTTTTGGAATGGCCATGTCGCAGTCTTGACCTTAACCCAATTGAGATGTTGTGGCATGTGGCATGACCTGAAGAAGGCTGTTCAATAAATGATATAAACCAGTTTTGTTGAGAGGAACGGTCCAAGATTCTTCCTCATTGTTGTGCCAGTCTTATAAGCAGCGACAGGAAACATTTGGTGGAGGTTTTTGCTGCTAAAGGAGGATCTACAAGTTACAAAATTCAAGGGTTCACTAACTTTTTCCTGCATGCACTGTGAATGAATACTCAGTGTGCTCAATAAAAACTTAAAAAGGTACTACTTGTGTGTTATTAGTTTAGTCAGATTGTGTTTTTCTATAATTGTGACATAGATGAAGATCAGACCATTTTGTATAAATAACCAATGTAAAAACCCTGGTCAATGTATAGGGTTTATAAACTTTTTCTTGCAATACAGTTTGTGGACATGTATTTTTTTACTTGTTCTATGATGATTCTTGCCTTTTTTCTGCCTCGGTTTCATCAAAATTCAACTGAGAAATAAACGAAAAAGGGTATGATATGAGATCTATCACAATTATTTCTATTATTTATTTAACTGGTGGAATATTTTCATCCTGAGCTTAGGATACTGCCCGTGCCCCTTCCAGGTTCTGCGGTTTCCTTTCATCTCACAGAAACAGGATGGCAGGTGGACTGGCCAGGCTAAATTGCCCCAGATGTAAATAAGTGTACAAATGTGTTTGTACATGGACTGGAGTCCTATTCAGTGCAGATACACACCTCATACATATGAATTAATTAATTTAACTTCATTTTGTTATAAATGGATCTTCATTGTTCATTTACTGCAATTTCAGGGTGCCTTTTTTTTTTACTGAAAAAAAACTGATTAACTATAAACTACAACATAATATTATATCAGGATAAATTAAAAATACAACTTATAGGAATATAACTTACATTTACAATTTATATTCTACAAAAACACTCTGTCTTATGATAATTCAGGACTATATGCTTGCTTTAGAGCTTTCCTTTCTGATTTCCAAACCAGCAATCTCTAATTTCAGAGTAATGGGCGTGACCATAGTGTTAATCAGAGTAATGATGTCACATCCTGTTTCCTCACTGACACTATGAGGTCTGATCATTTGTCACATTTTACTGATTTGGATCAAATGTAGATCATTTGCAACTTAGAGCAGTTTTAATCAAAACCAATATGATTAGATTTCCATTTAAACTCATCTTCTGTGTGAGCTACCTCTCAGGTAATATTACAGTTGATATAAGTCCATGGAGAATTTGTTACCTGAAAATGTGTTACAATTTACTCTACAGTCACTGCTAAGGACGTGTTGCAATTTTTTTCATTTCCACACAGGGTTAAATATATTAAATATACTCATATAAGAGAAATCTGGTTTTAACACTTTTTTCAATATAGGTTCTTTATTTTGTAAGGATGTTCATCAGAACCCTACTGATGTGCTGTGTTTGCCTGAAGAAAGTGTAACTCTTACCTGCAGCCACAGCATCCCGAGCTATGACCGAATACTGTGGTATCAGAGGACACGTGGAGACACCAGTCTGAAACTCATCGGATATGTTTATTATACCAATCCAAATTATGAGGGAAATTATGAAGGCAATTTTACAGTGAGTGGAAATGGACAGTCATCCGTGTCTCTACAAATTCCCAAAGCAAGACAAGGACTGCACAGCGCTCTGTATTTCTGTGCAGCTTATTACACACAGTGTCACACACGTCCTCTCCTTAAAACAAAAACCTCTCTTTAATCAACTCTACAGCCTCATACACCTGTTTAACCACATCACAATTCACAATAACTGAGAAACTGCTCAAGTTATTCCAATATTAAAACAATCTTTCAGTATTTCAACAATGTGTGATGTCATTTCCTTCGTCATATAGAGAGGGATCAGTTCAGTTTATTTTATCCTCCTCCCACTATCAGATGAGTTCAGTTCAGTGTCCGTCTTTAGCAGCAGAAGTCCAACATGATCACAGCTCTCCTTATTCTAGCACTTCATCATTTTTCTGGTGAGGCTTTACAACTACAAAAACATCATTTTAGCTTTAACTTGATTTCAGCACTTAATTAATCAATTTCTCTCTCACAGGTCAAGTGGATGGAAGTGGTGTTTTCCAGATGCCTGATATAATCTGGGGTTCTCTAGGGAACTCTGCAGAAATGAACTGCAGTCACAATAAGGATATTACTTACAGACAGATGTACTGGTTTAAGCAGCTTCCAGGAGAGGGAATTACACTCCTTGTATTCACATCAGTTGGTGGTGAACCAGATTATGGGAAATTCAGTAAAGACAAATATGAAGCAATTAAGACTGTAGCTGAGAGTGGTTCTTTAACAGTGAAGACCTTGGATCAAGGAGACGATGCTTTGTATTTCTGTGCTGTGAGCCAACACTGTGGTGAAAACTCACTACAGCGCTGAACAAATACTGAAAGAACTAATGAGAATGTGTAGACATTCATGTGGTCTATAGGAGGTGCTGGAGTTTCATATATTCACTCATTTAAAAGAGGTTTTATATGAAGCACCTTATGTTAGCAGTAGAATAAATCCAAGGCATGCGTGTGAGCAGTTTAGAGAGCTTGCTTAAGACAGTGCTAGGTTTTGAACTCACAGAACTTACCCAGACCTTAAACAAAGAGCTCCACTGTGTCACATAAAGTGGATGGAGACTATGAGTTGGTATAGCTTTTGCCTTAAGTCATATAAACCATTACATTTGGATTGTGAGGCTTTATATATAGTTAATCTTGTACTATTTTGTGATAGACAAGCTCTCTGTGCAGTATTCAATGACTTATTTTCTGTATAGGCTTAAACATTTTCATAATGATCCCCAAATAGAAAAATACAGTTTGTGCACACGTTTTATTTTACTTGTTCTGTGATGATTCTTGCGTTATTTTCTGTTTTGTCTGGTTCATCAAAATTAAACTGACAATTAAATGAAAAATGTATCACATGAAATCCAATCTATTTATTTCTATTATTTATGTAACTTATGGCATTGATTGAACCTGAGCTCAGGTTACTGTCTGTGGCAAGCTTTATATGTTCCCATGTCTGTGTAAGTTTCCTCAGGGTTCTCTAGTTTCCTCACACTTCACAAGGACAGAACTTCTCTGATCTCAGAGCAGTTCAATCTACAATACAGTATTAGAGTACTTTGAGAAATAAGGTAAATGAAAAATCTAATTATAGGGTATATCACATGCAGAAAACTGGAAAAGCAATAAAAAAAAAAATTTAAAAAAGAGAAAATGTAGAAAAATAGAAAATGTAAATCTTTCAGGATTTGGACCTTACTGAGAGGGAACAAAATCACAAGCCAGGAGATCACATTTGAATTTACACTCTGAAAAAAGCAAAACAAAACAAACAAACAAACAAACAAAAAAAAAAACACCGTCATGCTCTGATGATAATTCTGGGATCATGGGTGTGATCATAGTGTAATGATGTCACATCCTGTCTCCTCACTGACACTATGAGGTCTGATCATGTGCTACATTTTTACTTATTTGGATCAAATCTAGATTGTTTGCTTCTTACACCAGTTTAAATAAACCAATATGATTAGATTTCCATTTAAACTCATCATCTGTGTTAGCTGCCTCTCAGGTAATATTAGAGTTGATATAAAACTATGGAGAATGCATTACACTGAATATTTATTATAACGTCCTCTATATACTTTGCTAAGGATGTTTTGCAATTTATTTAATTTCCACATGGGATTAGATATAAGTTCTCATATAAGATAAATCCATATTTAACACTTTTCTTCCAATCTAGGTTCTTTATTTTGCAACGATGTTCATCAGAGTCCTGCTGATGTGTTGTGTTTGTCGGATGAGAGTGTAACTCTTACCTGCAACCACAGCATCTCGAGCTACAATACAATACTGTGGTATCACAGAACACATGGAAACACCAGTCTGAAACTCATCGGACATGTTTTTGCTAACACTCCAAATCATGAGAAAAATTATGAAGGTAATTTTACAGTGAGTGGAGATGGGAGATCATCAGTTTCTCTACAAATTCCCAAAGCAAGACAAGGACTGCACAGTGCTCTGTACTTCTGTGCAGCTTATTACACACAGTGTTACACACGTCCTCTCCTTAAAACAAAAACCTCTCTTTAATCAACTTTATAGCCTCATACACCTGTTTAACCACATCGTAAGTCACAATAAACACCAAACTGCTGACATTATTCCAATATTCATACTGGAAATGGAATTACACTTGGTGGTGGTGGATCATATTACTGAAGTTTCAGTAAAGTGATGGTATTTCATATGTCATCATTATTTCTTTACTTTAATTTTAATATAAAGGTTAAACTGTATCATACATTGCTTCACTTTCACTTTCACATTCATTTATCTTCAGTAACCACTTGATCCTGCTCAGGGTGTTTACATGACAGCCAAAATAATTAAATAGTAAAGAGAAAGACTCTGAAGGTGGATTAGGCTATGTATGATGGAGGTTTAATGAATCAATAGCAACAAATGAGTCTGTATATAGTTCATCTATTGTCCATAATTAGGTAGCGACTGGGGCACAGGAAGTATCTGTACTAGAGCGAAGGGTAGGAGCTCTCTGTTGATATGGAGGTCTAATTACATGATTTGGTGTTGCAAAGTTTGTGTGCTACAACTTTCACTCCCACATTGCTTATTACACTCATGTAAGTTGTACATGTGAAACATGTGAATATTTACCTGGTGTCTAGGTGGTGCAGTAGCTTCATTCTCTCATGAATAGAGACTTTCATCTGAAGCGCATTATTCTAGTGGCAGAATGCAATCTAAAAACCTATATCCATCATTTACAGTACAACTTCCTCAGTTTAGGTAGGTGGAGGAAAACCTAGACTGATATTTCTGTAACTTCATACTGGCCTCAACAGAAAATAAGGTCACTCAACCATTTAAATTTGGATTAGATATAGTGTTATTTGATGTTTTTGAAAATTCACAAGGCCTCCTGCACTCTTCCATGTTATTTCATCTCTCTAGTGATTCTTCGGCAATATGTTTTTTGTTTGAGCTTAAACATGGGTGTGACCATAATGTTTGTCAGTGTCATGATGTCATATCCTGTCTCTCTGCTCACAATAGGAGGTCTGGCCAAATGTCACATAGTGTATTTGATAACCTATAGATCATTTATTTCTTACACTAGTTTACATGAATCAGCATGATTGGATTTTCATTTAAACTCATCATTTGTGTGAGCTGCCTCTCAGGTAATATTAGTGATCATATGATATATAAAATGATTAATTAAAAATACAGAAAATAATTAAATCATGTTATATTATTATGACATTATGAACATTAAAAATCTGTTTTTTTTTCTAGGTTCATTTAGCAAAGACGTTTATCAAAGTCCTGCTGATGTGCTGTGTTTGCCTGGTGAGAGTGTAACTCTAACCTGCAACCACAGCATCAATAACTATGATACTATATTGTGGTATCAGAGAACACATGTGGACACCAGCCTGAAACTCATCGGATATGCTAGCTACAGCCATACTAAAAAAATCGAGGACAATTATAATGGAAACTTTACCCTGACTGGAAATGGAGAGTCTTCAGTTTCTCTACAAATTCCTAAAGCTACACAAGTGCTGCACAGCGCTCTGTACTTCTGTGCAGCTTATTACACACAGTGTCACACACGTCCTCTCCTTAAAACAAAAACCTCTCTTTAATCAACTCTACAGCCTCATACACCTGTTTAACCACATCTCAATTCACACAACACACCAAACTGCGGATATTATACTAATATGTAAACATTCTGTCAGTAGGGCGACAATGTGTGATGTCATTTCCTTTGTTGTATACACAGGGAGACTAGCTCTGTTTAATTTATACTCTTCCCACAGCAGGAGTCCAACATGATCAAAGTTCTCCTTATTCTGACACTTTGGCTTCACAACTACAATCACACTGTTTTAGCTTCAAGTTATTTCAGCGCTGGAATTAATTCTATCTATGTCTCTCTCACAAGTCAAGTGGATGGAAGTGGTGTTTTCCAGATGCCTGATGTAATCTGGGGTTCTCCAGGGAGCTCTGCAGAAATAAACTTCCATGTCACATTAAGGATATCAAAATAACATTTAAGCAGCTTCCAGCAGAGGGAATTACATTCACTAAAGTCAAATAAGTTGTCAGGCAGTTAAGGCTGTAGCTGAGAGTGGCTCTTTAACAGTGAAGAACTTGGACCCAGGAGACCCAGGAGAGTTCTCTATTTCTGACAGGAAAAAATTGGAAAAGCAACAGTGAGCAAGTCAGGAGAAGGTGTAGGCTCCATGTGCTGGTGGTTTAATAAATCAATAGCAACAAATGAGTCTGTATATAGTCCTTCTATTGTCCATAAATAGGAAGTGACTGAGGCACAGGAAGTGTGTGTACTAGAATGCAGAGTAGTAGCACTCTGTTGGTGTGGAGGTCTAACTGTATGATGTGTTGCAAGCGTTGTGTACTACAACTTGCACTCTACAAAAGCCTCTATTTTTCTCACTTATAGTAAAAAAATTCCAATAATCAGTGAAAATATGTGAATATTCATCTACTGACTAGGTGGTGCTGTAATTTTGTTCACTCATGAATAGCGACTTTTATCTGAAGCTCCTTAAGCTTGCAGCAGAATAAAATCTAAAACCATAACTTAATCACTGATCTCCTATTTGCCTCAGTTTAGGTGGATGAAGATGACAAACATCTTTGTAATGATTTCTTTCAGTACTTTATGTTTTCTTTAGTGCTTTCCCGTTTTATTTTCTAAACGCAAGTCTCTAATTTCAGAGTAATGGGTGTGATCATAGTGTTCATCATTGTAATGAAGTCATATCCTGTCTCCTTATTGACACTAGGAGGTCTGTTCATGGGTCACATTTTTTCTGTATGAAACCAAGTGTGGATTCTTTGTTTCTTACACCAGTTTAAATAAATCAGTATGATTAGATTTTCAATTAAACTCATCATCTGTGTGAGCTGTCTCTCAGGTAATATTACAGTTGATCTGTCTCTATGGAAATGTTTTATTATAATGCACTCTCTACACATCACTGATGATGTATTGCAATTTATTTTAGTTCTATATGGGATTAGATACACTAAAATACCCATATAACAGAAATTAGCATTTAACACTTTTCTTTCAATCTAGGTTCTTTATTTTGCAACGATGTTCATCAGAACCCTGCTGATGTGCTGTGTTTGCCTGAAGAAAGTGTAACTCTTACCTGCAAGCACAGCAGCTCGAGCTACAATAAAATACTGTGGTATCAGAAAACACACGAAGACACCAGTCTGAAACTCATCGGATATGTTTATGCTAACAATCCAAAATATGAGGGAAATTATGAAGGTAATTTTACAGTGAGTGGAGATGGGAGATCATCAGCTTCTCTACAAATTCCCAAAGCAAGACAAGGACTGCACAGCGCTCTGTACTTCTGTGCAGCTTCTTACACAGTGTCACACACGTCCTCTCCGTAAAACAAAAACCTCTCTTTAATCAACTTTACAGCCTCATACACCTGTTTAACCACATCACAAGTCACAATAAACACCAAACTGCTGACATTATTCCAATATTCATACTGGAAATGGAATTGCACTTGATGATGGATCAGTCTATTGCAATTTCAGAAAAAGGATGGCATTCCATCCATTTCTTTTCTCACAGTTGTTCATTTACTTTGATTTTAATAAAAGGTTAAACTGTATTATATGTTTATCATACATTCCTTCACTGATTAATTCATTTATTGTCAGTAACCACTTGATCTTGGTCAGAGTATTTACACGACAGGCAAAAAATTAGAAAACAACAGTCTGTTTGTAAAGAGAGGGTGTCTTAACCTGGATTAGGCTACATGCGCTGGAGGTTTAATGAATCAATAGCAAAAAAAAATGAGTCAGTATATATAGTCCTTCTATTGTCCATAAGTTGGTAGTGACTGGGGAACAGGAAGTGTATGTACTAGAACTCAGGGGAGGAGCCCTTAGTTGGTGTAGAGATATCATGACTCGATGTTGCAAAGTTTCTGTACTATAACTTACACTCTGCACATAATTACAAATATTCCAATAATCAGTGAGAATGGGTGAATATTTACCTGGTGTCTAGGTGGTGCAGTAGCTTCATGCTCTCATGAACAGAGACTTTCATCTGAAGCGCATTATTCTAGTGGCAGAATGCAATCTAAAACAAAACCTAAAACTTAATCACTGAGCTACAACTACCTCAGTTTAGGTAGGTGGAGGAAAACCCAGACTGATATTTGTTTAACTTCATACTGGCCTCAACAGAAAATAAGGTCACACAATCATTTTAATTTGCTTTAGATATAGTGTTATTTGTTGTTTTTGAAAATTCACAAGGCCTCCTGCACTCTTCCATGTTATTTCATCTCTCTAGTGATTCTTCAGCAATATGTTTTGTGTTTGAGCTTAAACATGGGTGTGACCATAATGTTCGTCAGTGTCATGATGTCACATCCCGTCTCTCTGTTCACAATAGGAGGTCTGGCCAAATGTCACATAGTGTATTTGATAACCTGTAGATCATTTATTTCTTACAGTAGTTTACATGAATCAGCATGATTGGATTTTCATTTAAATTCATCATTTGTGTGAGCTGCCTCTCAGGTAATATTAGTGATCATATGATATATAAAATGAATAATTAAAAATATATAAAGTAATTAAATCCACATTATGTCATTATGAAAAATAAAAATACGTTTTTTCTAGGTTCATTTAGCAAAGACGTTTATCAAAGTCCTGCTGATGTGCTGTGTTTGCCTGGTGAGAGTGTAACTCTAACCTGCAACCACAGCATCGATAACTATGACACTATATTGTGGTATCAGAGAACACATGTGGACACCAGCCTGAAACTCATCGGATATGTGCGCTACAGCAGCACAAAAAAAATCGAGGACAATTATAATGGAAACTTTACCCTGACTGGAAATGGAGAGTCTTCAGTTTCTCTACAAATTCCCAAAGAAACACAAGTGCTGCACAGCGCGCTGTACTTCTGTGCAGCTTATTACACACAGTGTCACACACGTCCTCTCCTTAAAACAAAAACCTCTCTTTAATCAACTCTACAGCCTCATACAGCTGTTTAACCACATCACATGTCACAATAAACACCAAACTGCTGATATTATTCCAATATTAAAACATTCTGTCTGTAGAGGAACAATGTGTGATGTCATTTCCTTCCTTATATAGAGAGGGAGATCAGCACAGTGTAATTTATCCTCCTCCCACTGTCCTAACTCCTAACAGCAGAAGTTCAACATGATCACAGCTCTCCTTATTCTGGCACTTCATCATTTTTCTGGTGAGGCTTTACAACTACAAACACAGGTTTTAGCTTTAACTTGAGTTCAGCACTTAAATTAATTAATCTATGTCTCTCTCACGGGTCAAGTAGATGGAAGTGGTGTTTTCCAGATGCCTGATGTAATCTGGGGTTCTCCAGGAAGCTCTGCAGAGATGAACTGCAGTCACAATAAAGATATCAACTACAGACAGATGTACTGGTTTAAGCAGCTTCCAGGGGAGGGAATTACACTCCTCGTATTCACATCAGTTGGTGTTGAACCAGATTATGGGAAATTCAGTAAAGACAAATATGGAGCAATTAAGACTGTAGTTGAGAGTGGCTCTTTAACAGTGAAGAACTTGGATCGAGGAGACAGTGCTCTGTATTTCTGTGCTGTGAGCCAACACTGTGGTACAAACTCACTACAGTGCTGTACAAATATTGAAACAATTAAAGACACTGTGTGGATATTCATTGGGTCTCTAGGTGGTGCTGTAGTTTTATGTATTCATTCACTAAAAGAGGTTTTATATGAAGCACCATACACTTGCAGCAGTATTAAGTTATGGCATTCAGCTGAGCAGCTTTCGGGTAAAGAACCTTGCTCGAGACTTTTTTCAACTCAAAGAACGTACACAGACATCAAACCGTGCTGTCATATGAATAGGAGACTATGAGTTTGTATTTCTTCTGCCTCAAGTCATCCTATCATTTAAATTTAGATTATGGAGATCTACATATATCGACAGAGCCAAATGTGCTATTTTATGATAGGCAAACTCTGTGAGCAGTCTACAGTGATTTATGTTCTATATAGACTTAAACATCTTCATAATCCTCCAAGAGGAATATCATTTGTGGAACAACTGTACACCTACTCATTCTTGCAAATAGACAAGCAGCCAATCATGTGGCAGTGTCACGTAAACTGGGTGGAGACGGTTGCAATCGCAGTTAAAGGTTTAATAAGAGGCAGGCAGACAGATCCAAAAGGATTCGGCAAAAATGTAGTCAAAAACAGTGAGAGGAAATTCCTCACAGACAGCAACACAACGCATCAAATCCTGCAGACACAGGTCAAGGGCTTCAGTTAATATTCAATTCAAACATAATAAGTGAAGGAAAAATTACTTTGGCCATGACATGGTGATGGTGCCTGAAAGAATGGTTTAAGTATTTTAGAAACTGCTGATCTGACTCGGGGTTTTAATGGGTGTTGTTGTAGTGTTCACCAGTGTACCGATGTCATATCCTGTTTCTCCATACATAATAGAAGACGTGTAACATACAGATCATTTATTACTTAAACTAGTTTTAAAAACACAATATGATTAAATTTTTACTGATCATATGTGTGAGCTGCCTCTCAGGTAATTTTACAGTTGCTCTACTTAGTGCTCAGTAGAATCAGATTTCAAACAATGGGTGTGTTCATAGGCTGGATCTTGTCACATAGTGTAATGATGTCATATCCTGTCTCTTCAGTTGTCATGTGTCAAATGTTACTGATTTGGATCACTTTTCTGATCATTTCTTTCTCACACCAGTTTAACTGAATCAATATGATTACATTTCCGTTTAAAATCATCATCTGTGTGACCTTCCTTACAGGTAATAGAAGTGTGGCTACAACATCAGAAATATTTATCACATTGTGTTCTGCAAATATGGATCATACCTAGGGTGTATTTTCCTAGATACATAAAAAAATGCTTAATTAATCATTTTCTTACCATCTAGGTTCCTTAGTTTGCAAAGATGTTCATCAGAACCCTACTGATGTGCTGTGTTTGCCTGAAGAAAGTGTAACTCTTACCTGCAAACACAGCATCCCGAACTATGACACAATACTGTGGTATCAGAGAACACATGGCGACACCCACCTGAAACTCATTGCATATGTTTATTATGGCAATCCAAAATATGAGGGAAATTATGAAGGTAATTTTACAGTGAGTGGACATGGGAGCTCATCAGTGTCTCTACAGATTTCCAAAGCAACACAAGTGCTGCACAGCGCTCTGTACTTCTGTGCAGCTTATTACACACAGTGTCACACACGTCCTCTCCTTCAAACAAAAACCTCTCTTTAATCAACTCTACAGCCTCATACACCTGTTTAACCACATCACATCACAGTGACAATGTGTGATGTCATTTCCTTTGTTATATAGAGCGGGAGAACAGCTCAGTTTAATTTATCCACCTCCCACTGTCCTAACTCCTTACAGCAGGAGTCCAACATGATCACAGCTTTCTTTATTCTGGCACTTCATCTTTTTTATGGTTAGGCTTTACAACTGCAAACACACCGTTTCACCTTTAAGTTATGTCAGCACTTCAATTAATTTGATCTATTTCTCTCTCACAGGTCAAGTGGATGGAAGTGGTGTTTTCCTGATGCCTGATATGATTTTTTTTTTTTAATCACACTGTGTTCTGCATATATGGATCATACCAAGGGTGTATTTTCCTAGATACATAAAAAATGCTTAATTAATCACTTTTCATGCCATCTAGGTACTTTAGTTTGCAAAGATATTCATTAGACCCCTGCTGATGTGTAATTTTACTGTGACAGGAGATGGGAGATCATTTATTACTTAGACTAGTCTTTTTAACTCAATATAATTCAAAGAATAGTGCAAAAAACAAAAGAGATCACATGGAGACACCAGTCTGAAACTCATTGGATACATGAGATATGACCATACAAAAATGTATTCTATTAAGCCACATATTAAACCACTCTGTCAGTACAGCAGCAATATGTGCTATTAGTGCTCAGCAGTATCAGATTTCAAATAATGGGTGTGTTCATAGTCTGCATCTCATCGCATAGTGTAATGATGTCATATCCTATCTCTTCAGTTGTCATGTGTCAAATGTGACCATTTGAACATTTTTTTTTTTCCGGTCATTTCTTTCTCACACCAGTTTAATTGAATCAATATGATTACATTTCCATTTAAACTCATCATCTGTGTGACCTGCCTTACAGGTAATAGCAGTGTGGCTACAACATCAGGAATATTTTGCATTGTGTTCTGCATATATGAATTGTATTGAGGGTGTATTTTCCCAGATACATTAAAAATGTATTAATTAATCACTTTTCTTACCATCTAGGTTCTTCAATTTGTAAAGATGTTCATCAGAACCCTACTGATGTGTTGTGTTTGCCTGAAGAAAGTGTAACTCTTACTTGCAAACACAGCATCCCGAACTATAACACAATACTGTGGTATCAGAGAACACATGGCGACACCCACCTGAAACTCATCGCATATGTTTTTTATACAACTCCAAAATATGAGGGAAATTATGAAGGTAATTTTACAGTGAGTGGAGATGGGCAGTCATCAGCTTCTCTACAGATTTCCAAAGCAACACAAGTGCTGCACAGCGCTCTGTACTTCTGTGCAGCTTTTTACACACAGTGTCACACACGTCCTCTCCTTAAAACAAAAACCTCTCTTTAATCAACTCTACAGCCTCACCTACAACTCTACACCTGTTTAACCACATCATAAGTCACAGTAAACACCAAATTGCTGATAATATTCCAATATTAAAACATTCTGTCTGTAGAGCGACATTATGTGATGTAATTTCCTTCATAATATATAGGGAAAGATCAGCTCAGTTACCATACAGCTAGGATGGTGAAAACATTATGTCTCTTCAACTTCTTCAAGCAAATCAGAGTTAGTACAATAATATGTATTTCTATGCAGCCTCTATCATACCCTGCTGTGATATAAGCATCCTCACTTACAGCAACCTAGGATTATTATAAGTAGCTACATCAGTAGGCATGACTCTGCAATGATTTCCAGCTCACTGCTGTACCAGAAATACTTTTGCCCTTTTCATACCTAATAAATTTCTTTAATACATAATCATCATTGTGACAGCATGATGAAGTAGATAGTAGCATTGATGCCTTACAACTCCAGCGCTCACTGAAGATGAATGAATAATCAGAAAGGTATTTCTTCAAAAGGGAACAAATGTACAGTGAATTTCATGCACAATTAAGTCTGCCAAAAAAAATATAACAGCTAAAAGTCCTGCTTGCACACTTCTATCATACTGAAATGCAATGTGCACAGATGTGCATGTTCAGCAAATCAAAAATGAGGAAATGAAGTGAGATATAAATAACTGCTTGTAAAAGGGACAACTGTGATGAACCCATTTCAGTATTAACCATATGTCATTTACAATATGGCTGAAAGACATTGATTATAATGATCATATAAAATAAGACATTTTACATTAGCTATAATTCCTCTGCCTGAAAGTAGATTTTGCACTTTTATTTTAGAAAGCAGGCAGGATGACGCCATTTAGACTTGTGTTTATGCAGCTGTATCTGAAATGTTTCTAAGATGCCATATTAATAAAGAAAATATAAGGTTTCACTTCAACTTAAGCGTGAATCCATGGAAAAATACAAAACGCGTCAGGTATGTCTTGCCTCTGTGCTCCACCCCTCATCATGGACCCTGTAATGAACTTTATGATCACATGATTACAGCATCACTTTTTTAGAACAAACACTTCTGTAGTGTTTGTTCTTGTAGTATTTCAAGTTGACACAAGAAGATGGAATTATTAACATGATTGATTTTAAACACCTTATTCTCTATCTGGTGCTGACTGGTGCGTTGTGTTTCATTTTTAGTTCACGTTGATTATGATCATGGTTTTATTTGTTGTGAAATAATCTTAATATGCAGCATATGTGACTCCGTTTAACAGGCTTGTCTATGGCTATACATGTTAATCAATCTCCATCACACATGACGAAGACGACCGAGGATTCTGCTGAAATAAATTGCTCACATGATAATCCAGTTTATGATCGCATCCTCTGGTATAAACATTCTGACCAGAGGTTTAAACTGATTGGAAATCTTTATGCCACATTTCCCAGTATTGTGCCTATTTATGGAGGCAATATTAAAGTGGACAGAGATGCAGTCAAAGAATGTTCATTAACTATAAGGAATCTTTCCTCTGCGGACACTGGGTTATATTTTTTGCGCTGTCAGAAGAGCACACTGGTCACTGGTGCACACATCACTATTGTCCAACAAATGCCTCATCTCACCTGCTGATTGCAACTATGAAACCACAGTGTGATGTCATTTCCTGTCGCTGTATATCATGGATCCATAGCTGAGAAGAATAATATGCTCTCTCTCACTCCAGATGTAGAACCATGATCAGAACCATCATTGTCATCATCACTGCCTTTGTGATTTTCATGACAGGTATGATTTTTTAAAGGCATTATAATTGATATATATATATATATATATATATATATATATATATATATATATATATATATATATATATATATATATATATATATATATATATATTATCATGGCTTGACACATTTAAAAACAACACATTTTATGTTTTAGTCCAAAAGTGATCATTTTGAACATGTTTAACTTGTGTAAAGAAATTAAATAAACCATTACATTTTCTTGGTTTAACAGGAATGTCATTAAGCTTCACTGTCCATCAAAAGCCTCCTGATTTGCTGATGAATGAGCATGACATTGTCAAACTTGAGTGTTCACAGCATGTCCCAAATTACAATGTCATCCTCTGGTACAAGCAGTTTGGGGACTAAGCTCTGCAACTACTTGGATATCTATACAGAAACAATATAAATATAGAACATTTGAATAGAGAAATTAAACTGGATGCAAGTGATGCCTTTCTGATCATGGAAAACGTGTCCACAAGCGACAGTGCTGTGTATTACTGTGCAGCTCGAACTCACACAGTGTACAAGATCCCTGGTTAGCTCTACAAAAAGCTCACACTGAATCACTATCACATGCATGCAGTATGGCATGCGGAGTTATGGTATAAATATATGTGTGTTGATTTGAGATAACCTGCTGGATGTCAATGTGGCTGGATGAATTCTGTCCAAAAACAAATAAACAAACAAACATATAAATAAATAAAGAAAAAAAATCAGGCCAAAATTGTGCCTTTTCTGCCTTTAACATATTTTGACACCTCAGCTAAAAAAAAAACTTAAATATTTCACTGTAATGACATGGAAAATTTATTTACTTTCTTATCTTGCCTATGCTGTCTTCATGAAAAAGGAGCCAATTTAACAGATATGGTGGTAAAATTTGAGATGACATGGGGTATCAGAAGAGGTCCATAAGGGGGCAGTAGTGATACATATAATATAAAGCAGCACAAGGCTTCATCCAGATTCCTCATCAGCACAGTATTCAGATCAACTTAATATTTTTAATATGCTACTAAGCACCATGATCTTTAGAGCTAGAGCAACATATTTTCTATTACATTGGTTAATAGGTGAGTGAAACTGTGATATCACATACTTCTTTGAAATCTAACTTTAAAAAAAAAAAATTGTGACAGGTTCTAATAGTTTTTTCTCCCTAATATCCCTCTAGAGAGCTGCATGTGTTTATCTGTTTCACAGTTCCCTGCTGTCATATTCCTGCAACCTGGTGAATTGTTAAAGATCACATGCAGCCACCATGACAAAAAATATGACCAAATATACTGGTATCAGCAGGTTAACCAGCAAAGTCTCGAGCATATCGGGTTTCTCAACTTCAAGAATCCCCAAATAGACAAGAAGGGGTTCAACATTTCAGGAGACGCAGAGAAGGAAGGCTATCTCACGGCACAGTCTGTGACAGCAGACTACAGCGCTCTGTATTTCTGTGCTGTGAGTGCCACAGTGCTATATACACACTAAACCATGCACTGAAATCCCCTCCTGTGTCACGTGACACCTTCCTGTGTCACATCATGATGATTTTGCAGCTGTACTGAGCCAGAAGATATACATTCAAAAGGCAGGCGGAGTCACTGATATTTGATCATTTAAGATAACATACAATAAGTTAAAAATATGAGTACAGCCTGGAAAGACTAGAGAACACTTGACAAGATGGCTAAAATTATTATATTAAGTATAATTCTCCTGTGTCTTAAAGGTAAGCAGGATTACACCAAAATTACTCAATATAATTGCTAGCTTTTTAACTTCTTCTAATGAATATACACATCACTTTTCTTTAAAGCAACAGCGATCTCTTCTCTCAACATCCAGCAATCACCAAAACATCTACTAATGACACCTGAGCAGAATGAAGCGAAGCTCAACTGCCGGCATGGTGATACCAACTATCAATACATGTACTGGTATCAACAAAAGACAGTTGGTGGCTTAATTGAGCTCATTGGAATACTCCATTATGAAAAATTCACTCCTGAGGAGAAGTTTAAAGCACGATTCAACATTTCAGGACACTCTAAAGGGGATGCATTTCTGCTCATATCCAGTATAACTACTGAGGACAGTGCAGTATATTTCTGTGCTGCTAGTAAGCACAGCCACACACTTTCCCTCTCTGTTTAACAAAAAGCTTCACACAAAACACCTGCAAATAAGATCTGTTCTGTGATTAGTACAGTCTGTAAAAGGACGCAATATAGGAAGTGTACAGTAGAGGTCACTGCTAAAACTGGTAGCATGTTGAAGATGTCACTTTGGAATGCGTAGCAGCATGATTCTTGGGGATTTACAAGGGTGTGCCAAATGAGAACTTTTACTTTATTTTGCATAGTTTATTGCAAACAGGTGGCAGAAAAGTAAATAATTTTTATACATAATATACATGTTATTCAACACAAGTGTTCTATCACCTTATGAATGCCAAGTATTCATCTAGAAAAAAAATCTGATTCAATTGTAATTCATGTTGCATTTTAAGGTTTTCATTTGACTCGCACTCGTCTATTTTATTCCTAATAATAAAGCCTACTGGACGAGAACTGACTTTAGTAATTAACTAATTACATTAGTTAACACTTAAGCAACATTCGAGTTGTTCCAATAGAGGGCAGTAAAGAGAAATAAAACTGTATATACAGTGTTGACTTTCAGTCTTACGCACACTATTTACAGAGTGGAAGCATTGAGAACACTTGACAAGATGGCTAAAATTATTGTCTCAAGTATAATTTTGATCAGTTTTAAAGGTAAGCATGATTACACCAAAATTACTCAATATAATAACTTTGTTCTAACTTCTTCTAACAAATATAAACATCATGTTTCTATGTAGCCGCAGTGATCTCTTCCCTCAACATCCAGCAAACACCACAACGTCTACTAATGACACCTGAGCAGATTGAAGCAAAGCTCAAATGCCGTCATGGTGATACCAACTATTATTACATGTACTGGTATCAACAAAAGACAGTCAGTGAGTCCATTGAGCTCATTGGAATGCTTCAGAATGGAAGATCCATTCCTGAAGAGAAGTTTAAAGCACGATTTAACATTTCAGGACACGCCACAGGGGATGCATTTCTGCTCATATCCAGTTTAACTCCTGAGGACAGTGCAGTATATTTCTGTGCTGCTAGTAAGCACAGCCACACATCTTCCCCCTCTGTTTAACAAAAAGCTTCACACCAAACACCTGCAAATAAGATCTGTTCTGTGATTAGCACAGTAGGTAATTGGACACAATATAAGAAGTGTACAGTAGAGAACACTGCTAAAACTTGTGTGCTTGGAACTATTAATAGAGATAATAGGCCAATAATACTACTGTTTATATACTGTTTATTGTCTACTGTATAGTTTGCTAACTATTATTATATATTGTATAATCAATCGGTTATTTTTAGTCTACGCCCTGTTTTTTATTGTATGTATTAACTTTGGACTGTCTGTCACCGTGTTACTACACCTCTTGTTAGTCACTCTTTCATATTAAGTGTAACAGCATGATTCAGTGGGAACTATATTTGTCTTGATTTGACTTGACTAGTTCACTTAGCTAACATTTAAGGAACATTCGAATCATTCCAATAGAGGGCAGTAGAGTGAAATGGGACTGTAACAACAGCATTGATTGGCAGACTTATGCACAGTGTTTACAGAGTGGAAGATCACACTGAGCACTGAATCGGCCTTTCAAAATGAGGCATGCAATTATATTCATAACTAGATTCTTGACCCTTAAAACAATCTTACTCATGTTATTAACAGGTGAGATATTGTGCTCATTTCATTTTGAGATATATTTCCCATGAAAACAGGGATATATTCACGTCAAAATATCATATGCACTATATTTGCACTTTCTTTTTTACTGTCTCTCAATAGCATCAGTTATGAGTAAAGATGTTTTCCATACTCCTTCTGATCTACTGCAAAATCTGAGGATGGTGCTGTGCCCCACTGCTCTCATAACGTATCAGGCTAAAACCATATACTTTGGTACAAGATGAACAGCTCTGGGGGTGAGATGAAATATCTTGGAAATGCTGTTGTGGAAACTCCAAACCCTGAGGATCCAAGGTTGAACCTGAACAGGGATAGTAGGTCTAAAGTATCACTGAGTATTCCCAGCCTATGTCAAGATGGTATCTTCATGGAAAATCATAAGCCAATTATTGAATTAGTTAGGTTGGCAAAATTTAAAACATTTGCCTGTAGTTGCTTGTAGTAGAACGAGAGCTTTGCAACATGGAAGTACATCTGAAAAATCTTCAGGAATTGTGTGATCCATTTGGATTTGGATTTGCCAATAACCACTTGACAAGTCTAATATGCTAAACACGGTAGCTCCAGAAAGGGCATCCAAACTGATAAACACATGAAAGAGGATCTGCACCTTTGACAGTAATAGAGTTTAAACACCTGTAACCAATGCAAAATCTGTAGGAACCGTCCTTCTTATGAGCCAGTAGGACTGGTAAGGCCCATGGGCTATGGATAGGCTCAATTAAGTCAGCATCAAAAAGTTTCTGTACTTGTTTGTGGATTTCATCTCTTAAGACAGGTAAGCTATTTTATGCTCCCTGATGCTTTATTTTGCATAGTTTATAGCAAATAGGTGTCAGGAAAGTAAATAATTTTTATACATAATATACATGTTATTCAACACAAGTGTTCTATCACCTTATGAATGTCAAGTATTCATCTAGAAAAAAAATCTGATTCAATTGTAATTCATGTTGCATTTTAAGGTTTTCATTTGATTCGCACTCGTCTATTTTATTCCTAATAATAAAGCCTACTTGACGAGCACTGACTTTAGTAATTAACTAATTACATTAGCTAACACTTAAGCAACATTCGAGTTGTTCCAATAGAGGGCAGTAAAGAGAAATAAAACTGTATATACAGTGTTGACTTTCAGTCTTACGCACACTATTTACAGAGTGGAAGCGTTGAGAACACTTGACAAGATGGCTAAAATTATTGTCTCAAGTATAATTTTGATCAGTTTTAAAGGTAAGCATGATTACCCCACAATTACTCAATATAATAACTTTGTTCTAACTTCTTCCAACAAATATAAACATCATGTTTCTATGTAGCCGCAGTGATCTCTTCCCTCAACATCCAGCAAACACCACAACGTCTACTAATGACACCTGAGCAGATTGAAGCGAAGCTTAAATGCCGTCATGGTGATACCAACTATCCCTACATGTACTGGTATCAACAAAAGACAGTCAGTGACTCCATTGAGCTCATTGGAATGCTTCAGTATGGAATATCCACTCCTGAAGAGAAGTTTAAAGCACGATTTAACATTTCAGGACACGCCACAGGGGATGCATTTCTGCTCATATCCAGTATAACTACTGAGGACAGTGCAGTATATTTCTGTGCTGCTAGTAAGCACAGTCACACATCTTCCCTCTCTGTTTAACAAAAAGCTTCACACCAAACACCTGCAAATAAGATCTGTTCTGTGATTAGCACAATTTGTAATAGGACGCAATATAGGAAGTCTAGTATGCTAAACACGTAGCTCCAGAAAGGGCATCCAAACTGATATCAACACATGAAAGAGGATCTGCACCTCTGACAGTAATAGAGTTTAAACACCTGTAACCAATACAAAATCTGTAGGAACCGTCCTTCTTATGAGCCAGTAGAACTGATGAGGCCCATGGGCTATGGATAGGCTCAATTAAGTCAGCATCAAAAAGTTTCTGTACTTGTTTGTGGATTTCATCTCTTAAGATAGGTAAGGTATTTTATGCTCTCTGATGCACCAGGGATGTAAAGGATGTGTGTATGCTATGTTTGATCAAGTCTGTTCTACCTACATCAGTAGAGCTAGTGCTGAAATTTCACAGTTCTCCTGTAGGAGGTCATTAAATTATTTCTACCTCATCAAGCGTAAGTGTCTCTGTACCCATTTGAATGTCAGGTATTTTGCATGGTGGGCTAGAAAGACTAACCTGAGCTGCAGACTAACCTGAGCTGGTGGACATAAAAAAGTCTCATGTGCAGTGCATTCTCCTTTTTACTCCCGATTTTTTCATCTAGACGTGCTGTGCAGTCTCAGGAATGAACTCTGAACCAAAGCAGTTCTATGCTGAAGTCTACCACAAGAGGTGACTGAGGGTTCAGGAGTTCTATTATAACTCTGCAATTTTAATAATGACAACAGATTTGAAATATCAAGGATATTTAACTTTGTATTGGGTCCAGAGTGAAAAACTAGGGAAGGTAGCAACTCCACTACATCCCCATACTCTTCCCCATACTCCAACTCTCCTCTCAGTAATTACATAATATTCTCTCTATGAGGAGACAACATGAAAATAAAAGTTCTTAATGAAATATGCAAAAATAAAATGCAATATAAAAATATAAATTATATAAAAAATAGACATCAGTTTCAGACTTGCATGTACATGTAAATAAACCAATGAAAAGGCTATATTTACATGCAACAAGAACTGAAGGATTAAATCTCATTATGTGCACAGTGACATCCAAACAGTGGGGTATCAGGAGAAGAGGTCCATAAGGAGGCAGCAGTGATACGTATAACATAAAGCAACAATCCCCTCCTGTGTCATGTGACACATCATGATGATTTTGCAGCTGTACTGAGAGCCAGAGGATATACAATCAAAAGGCAGGCGGAGTCACTGATATTTGATCATTTAAGATTACATACAATAAGGTAAAAATATGAGTACAGCCTTGAAAGATCAGAGAACACTTGACAAGATGGCTAAAATTATTATCTTAAGTATAATTCTCATGAGTCATAAAGGTAAGCATGACTACCAAAATTACTATAATATAATAGCTTTTTTCTAACTTCTTCTACTGAATATGCACATCACTTTTCTATGTCGCCGCAGTTATTTTTTCCCTCAACATCCAGCAATCACCAAAACATCTACTATTGACACCTGAGCAGAATGAAGCGAAGCTCAACTGCCAGCATGGTGATACCAGCTATCTCTACATGTACTGTTATCAACAAAAGGCAGTTGGTGGCTTAGTTGAGCTCATTGGAATGCTTCAGTATGGAAGATCCACTCCTGAAGAAAAGTTTAAAGCACGATTTAACATTTCAGGACAGTCCACAGGGGATGCATTTCTGCTCATATCCAGTATAACTACTGAGGACAGTGCAGTATATTTCTGTGCTGCTAGTAAGCACAGTCACACATCTTCCCTCTCTGTTCAACAAAAAGCTTCACACCAAACACCTGCAAATAAGATCTGTGATTAGTACAGTCTGTAATAGGACGCAATATAGGAAGTGTACAGTAGAGGTCACTGCTAAAACTGGTAGCATGTTGAAGATGTGAAGACCATCTCCCCACATGATCCCACACGATCTTTACTTATGAGAATTCACATTTCAAACTTCATTCATATGAAAATCAATCAAGTAATCCTCACTCATAAGATTAATGCTTCTGAGGAATATTATGCTTCTGTTGTCAATGCTACTGTAAAATAGAGTTTTATAGTATGTATTGTTGACAGTATAGTTTTTTTACTGTATTGTTCTCCATAGAATTTTATAGGTTATTGTATAGTCTATGGCCTGTATTTATTGTACTTATTTATTGATTGCACTGTCACTTTGGAATGTGTAGCAGCATGATTCTTGGGGATTTACAAGCGTGTGCCAAATGAAAACTTTTACTTTATTTTGCATAGTTTATTGCAAATAGGTGTCAGGAAAGTAAATAATTTTTATACATAATATACATGTTATTCAACACAAGTGTTCTATCACCTTATGAATGTCAAGTATTCATCTAGAAAAAAAATCTGATTCAATTGTAATTCATGTTGCATTTTAAGGTTTTCATTTGATTCGCACTCGTCTATTTTATTCCTAATAATAAAGCCTACTGGACGAGAACTGACTTTAGTAATTAACTAATTACATTAGCTAACACTTAAGCAACATTCGAGTTGTTCCAATAGAGGGCAGGAAAGAGAAATAAAACTGTATATACAGTGTTGACTTTCAGTCTTACGCACACTATTGACAGAGTGGAAGCGTTGAGAACACTTGACAAGATGGCTAAAATTATTGTCTCAAGTATAATTTTGATCAGTTTTAAAGGTAAGCATGATTACACCAAAATTATTCAATATAATAACTTTGTTCTAATTTCTTCTAACAAATATAAACATCATGTTTCTATGTAGCCACAGTGATCTCTTCCCTCAACATCCAGCAAACACCACAACGTCTACTAATGACACCTGAGCAGATTGAAGCGAAGCTTAAATGCCGTCATGGTGATGCCGACTATTATTACATGTACTGGTATCAACAAAAGACAGTCAGTGACTCCATTGAGCTCATTGGAATGCTTCAGAATGGAAGATCCATTCCTGAAGAAAAGTTTAAAGCACGATTTAACATTTCAGGACACGCCACAGGGGATGCATTTCTGCTCATATCCAGTATAACTACTGAGGACAGTGCAGTATATTTCTGTGCTGCTAGTAAGCACAGTCACACATCTTCCCTCTCTGTTTAACAAAAAGCTTCACACCAAACACCTGCAAATAAGATCTGTTCTGTGATTAGCACAGTTTGTAATAGGACGCAATATAGGAAGTCTAGTATGCTAAACACGGTAGCTCCAGAAAGGGCATCCAAACTGATATCAACACATGAAAGAGGATCTGCACCTTTGACAGTAATAGAGTTTAAATACCTGTAACCAATACAAAATCTGTAGGAACCGTCCTTCTTATGAGCCAGTAGAACTGATGAGGCCCATGGGCTATGGATAGGCTCAATTAAGTCAGCATCAAAAAGTTTCTGTACTTGTTTGTGGATTTCATCTCTTAAGACAGGTAAGCTATTTTATGCTCTCTGATGCACCAGGGATGTAAAGGATGTGTGTATGCTATCTGTGATCAAGTCTGTTCTACCTACATCAGTAGAGCTAGTGCTGAAAACTTCACAGTTCTCCTGTAGGAGGTCATTAAATTATTTCTACCTCATCAAGCGTAAGTGTCTCTGTACCCATGTGAATGTCAGGTAATTTGCATGATGGGCTAGAAAGACTAACCTGAGCTGCAGAGCTTTCCACAGGGATATAGATATCAGAGTAGAACTGACCTAATTGGGTCTGCTTGGACAGCTCAATGTTTTGGTGAGTAGGATTAAGCACATGAACTTCAGTGAGGCAATATTCAAAGAGAAATTCTATCATTCTTAAACATGGAAACACCAGAGACTGTGTCAAATAATACACTATGGTTTTTGAAAATTCCCACCCAAGAAGGGCATCCTGTCTAGAGTCCCTTACAACATACTTACAAGTTACTGTACTGTATTGTGATTTTAGTACACATCTGCACGTGCACTTAAGTAGAATGTTTGTAGATCTTATTTAGTTCTGTGTCTCATGTAGTTAGTGTGTTGTTTTATGTAGCACCGGGGTCCTAGAGGAACGTTGATTCGTCTTACTGTGTACTGTACCAACTGTATATGGTTGAAACGACAATAAAACCACTTGAACTTAAACATACATAATGAATATGTGTGAAAAAAGTCACAATGAACAGCTGTATCGGGCAGGTTGGTGGACATAAAAAAGTCTCATGTGCAGTGCATTCTCCTTTTTTCTCCCGATTTTTTCATCTAGACGTGCTGTGCAGTCTCAGGAATGAATTCTAAACCAAATCAGTTCTATGCTGAAGTCTACCACAAGAGGTGATTGAGGGTTCAGGAGTTCTATTATAACTCTGCAATTTCAATAATGACAACCGATTTGAAATATCAAGGATATTTAACTTTGTATTGGGTCCAGAGTGAAAAACTAGGGAAAGTAGCAACTCCACTACATCCCCACACTCTTCTCCATACTTCAACTCTCCTCCCAGTAATTACACAATATTCTCTCTATGAGGAGACAACATGAAAATAAAGGTTCTTTATGAAATGTGTACAAATAATGATTACTGCTTCTGGGGAATATTATGCTTCTGTTGTCAATGCTACTGTAAAATAGAGTTTTATAGTATGTCGTGTTGACAGTATAGTTTGTTTTACTGTGTTGTTTATCATATAGTTTTATAGGTTATTGTATAGTCTATGGCCTGCATTTATTGTACTTATTTATTGATTGCACTGTCACTTTGGAATGCGTAGCAGCATGATTCTTGGGGATTTACAAGGGTGTGCCAAATGAAAACTTTTACTTTATTTTGCATAGTTTATTGCAAACAGGTGTCAGGAAAGTAAATAATTTTTATACATAATATACATGTTATTCAACACAAGTGTTCTATCATCTTATGAATGTCAAGTATTCATCTAGAAAAAAAATCTGATTCAATTGTAATTCATGTTGCATTTTAAGGTTTTCCTTTGACTCGCACTCGTCTATTTTATTCCTAATAATAAAGCCTACTGGACGAGCACTGACTTTAGTAATTAACTAATTACATTAGCTAACACTTAAGCAACATTCGAGTTGTTCCAATAGAGGGCAGTAAAGAGAAATAAAACTGTATATACAGTGTTGACTTTCAGTCTTACGCACACTATTTACAGAGTGGAAGCCTGGAGAACACTTGACAAGATGGCTAAAATTATTGTCTCAAGTATAATTTTGATCAGTTTTAAAGGTAAGCATGATTACACCACAATTACTCAATATAATAACTTTGTTCTAACTTCTTCCAACAAATATAAACATCATGTTTCTATGTAGCTGCAGTGATCTCTTCCCTCAACATCCAGCAAACACCACAACGTCTACTAATGACACCTGAGCAGATTGAAGCGAAGCTTAAATGCCGTCATGGTGATGCCAGCTATCCCTACATGTACTGGTATCAACAAAAGACAGTCAGTGACTCCATTGAGCTCATTGGAATGCTTCAGTATGGAAGATCCATTCCTGAAGAAAAGTTTAAAGCACGATTTAACATTTCAGGACACGCCACAGGGGATGCATTTCTGCTCATATCCAGTATAACTACTGAGGACAGTGCAGTATATTTCTGTGCTGCTAGTAAGCACAGCCACACATCTTCCCTCTCTGTTTAACAAAAAGCTTCACACCAAACACCTGCAAATAAGATCTGTTCTGTGATTAGCACAGTTTGTAATTGGACACAATATAAGAAGTGTACAGTAGAGAACACTGCTAAAACTGTGTGCTTGGAACTATTAATAGAGATAATAGGCCAATAATACTACTGTTTATATACTGTTTATTGTCTACTGTATAGTTTGCCAACTATTATTATATATTGTATAATTAATAGGTTATTTTTAGTCTACGCCCTGTTTTTTATTGTATATATTAACTTTGGACTGTCTGTCACCGTGTTACTACACCTCTTGTTAGTCACTCTTTCATATTAAGTGTAACAGCATGATTCAGTGGGAACTATATTTGACTTGATTTGACTTGACTAGTTCACTTAGCTAACATTTAAGGAACATTCGAATCATTCCAATAGAGGGCAGTAGAGTGAAATGGGACTGTAACAACAGCATTGATTGGCAGACTTATGCACAGTGTTTACAGAGTGGAAGATCACACTGAGCACTGAATCGGCCTTTCAAAATGAGGCATGCAATTATATTCATAACTAGATTCTTGACCCTTAAAACAATCTTACTCATGTTATTAACAGGTGAGATATTGTGCTCATTTCATTTTGAGATATATTTCCCATGAAAACAGGGATATATTCACGTCAAAATATCATATGCACTATATTTGCACTTTCTTTTTTACTGTCTCTCAATAGCATCAGTTATGAGTAAAGATGTTTTCCATACTCCTTCTGATCTACTGCAAAATCTGAGGATGGTGCTGTGCCCCACTGCTCTCATAACGTATCAGGCTAAAACCATATACTTTGGTACAAGATGAACAGCTCTGGGGGTGAGATGAAATATCTTGGAAATGCTGTTGTGGAAACTCCAAACCCTGAGGATCCAAGGTTGAACCTGAACAGGGATAGTAGGTCTAAAGTATCACTGAGTATTCCCAGCCTATGTCAAGATGGTATCTTCATGAAAAATCATAAGCCAATTATTGAATTAGTTAGGTTGGCAACATTTAAAACATTTGCCTGTAGTTGCTTGTAGTAGAACGAGAGCTTTGCAACATGGAAGTACATCTGAAAAATCTTCAGGAATTGTGTGATCCATTTGGATTTGGATTTGCCAATAACCACTTGACAAGTCTGATATGCTAAACACGGTAGCTCCAGAAAGGGCATCCAAACTGATAAACACATGAAAGAGGATCTGCACCTTTGACAGTAATAGAGTTTAAACACCTGTAACCAATGCAAAATCTGTAGGAACCGTCCTTCTTATGAGCCAGTAGAACTGATGAGGCCCATGGGCTATGGATAGGCTCAATTAAGTCAGCATCAAAAAGTTTCTGTACTTGTTTGTGGATTTCATCTCTTAAGACAGGTAAGCTATTTTATGCTCCCTGATGCTTTATTTTGCATAGTTTATAGCAAATAGGTGTCAGGAAAGTAAATAATTTTTATACATAATATACATGTTATTCAACACAAGTGTTCCATCATCTTATGAATGTCAAGTATTCATCTAGAAAAAAAATCTGATTCAATTGTAATTCATGTTGCATTTTAAGGTTTTCATTTGATTCGCACTCGTCTATTTTATTCCTAATAATAAAGCCTACTGGACGAGCACTGACTTTAGTAATTAACTAATTACATTAGCTAACACTTAAGCAACATTCGAGTTGTTCCAATAGAGGGCAGTAAAGAGAAATAAAACTGTATATACAGTGTTGACTTTCAGTCTTACGCACACTATTTACAGAGTGGAAGCGTTGAGAACACTTGACAAGATGGCTAAAATTATTGTCTCAAGTATAATTTTGATCAGTTTTAAAGGTAAGCATGATTACCCCACAATTACTCAATATAATAACTTTGTTCTAACTTCTTCCAACAAATATAAACATCATGTTTCTATGTAGCCGCAGTGATCTCTTCCCTCAACATCCAGCAAACACCACAACGTCTACTAATGACACCTGAGCAGATTGAAGCGAAGCTTAAATGCCGTCATGGTGATACCAACTATCCCTACATGTACTGGTATCAACAAAAGACAGTCAGTGACTCCATTGAGCTCATTGGAATGCTTCAGTATGGAATATCCACTCCTGAAGAGAAGTTTAAAGCACGATTTAACATTTCAGGACACGCCACAGGGGATGCATTTCTGCTCATATCCAGTATAACTACTGAGGACAGTGCAGTATATTTCTGTGCTGCTAGTAAGCACAGTCACACATCTTCCCTCTCTGTTTAACAAAAAGCTTCACACCAAACACCTGCAAATAAGATCTGTTCTGTGATTAGCACAATTTGTAATAGGACGCAATATAGGAAGTCTAGTATGCTAAACACGTAGCTCCAGAAAGGGCATCCAAACTGATATCAACACATGAAAGAGGATCTGCACCTCTGACAGTAATAGAGTTTAAACACCTGTAACCAATACAAAATCTGTAGGAACCGTCCTTCTTATGAGCCAGTAGAACTGATGAGGCCCATGGGCTATGGATAGGCTCAATTAAGTCAGCATCAAAAAGTTTCTGTACTTGTTTGTGGATTTCATCTCTTAAGATAGGTAAGGTATTTTATGCTCTCTGATGCACCAGGGATGTAAAGGATGTGTGTATGCTATGTTTGGTCAAGTCTGTTCTACCTACATCAGTAGAGCTAGTGCTGAAATTTCACAGTTCTCCTGTAGGAGGTCATTAAATTATTTCTACCTCATCAAGCGTAAGTGTCTCTGTACCCATTTGAATGTCAGGTATTTTGCATGGTGGGCTAGAAAGACTAACCTGAGCTGCAGACTAACCTGAGCTGGTGGACATAAAAAAGTCTCATGTGCAGTGCATTCTCCTTTTTACTCCAGATTTTTTCATCTAGACGTGCTGTGCAGTCTCAGGAATGAACTCTGAACCAAAGCAGTTCTATGCTGAAGTCTACCACAAGAGGTGACTGAGGGTTCAGGAGTTCTATTATAACTCTGCAATTTTAATAATGACAACAGATTTGAAATATCAAGGATATTTAACTTTGTATTGGGTCCAGAGTGAAAAACTAGGGAAGGTAGCAACTCCACTACATCCCCATACTCTTCCCCATACTCCAACTCTCCTCTCAGTAATTACATAATATTCTCTCTATGAGGAGACAACATGAAAATAAAAGTTCTTAATGAAATATGCAAAAATAAAATGCAATATAAAAATATAAATTATATAAAAAATAGACATCAGTTTCAGACTTGCATGTACATGTAAATAAACCAATGAAAAGGCTATATTTACATGCAACAAGAACTGAAGGATTAAATCTCATTATGTGCACAGTGACATCCAAACAGTGGGGTATCAGGAGAAGAGGTCCATAAGGAGGCAGCAGTGATACGTATAACATAAAGCAACAATCCCCTCCTGTGTCATGTGACACATCATGATGATTTTGCAGCTGTACTGAGAGCCAGAGGATATACAATCAAAAGGCAGGCGGAGTCACTGATATTTGATCATTTAAGATTACATACAATAAGGTAAAAATATGAGTACAGCCTTGAAAGATCAGAGAACACTTGACAAGATGGCTAAAATTATTATCTTAAGTATAATTCTCATGAGTCATAAAGGTAAGCATGACTACCAAAATTACTATAATATAATAGCTTTTTTCTAACTTCTTCTACTGAATATACACATCACTTTTCTATGTCGCCGCAGTTATTTTTTCCCTCAACATCCGTCAATCACCAAAACATCTACTATTGACACCTGAGCAGAATGAAGCGAAGCTCAACTGCCGGCATGGTGATACCAACTATCTCAACATGTACTGGTATCAACAAAAGACAGTCAGTGAGTCCATTGAGCTCATTGGAATGCTTCAGTATGGAAGATCCACTCCTGAAGAAAAGTTTAAAGCACGATTCAACATTTCAGGACAGTCCACAGGGGATGCATTTCTGCTCATATCCAGTATAACTACTGAGGACAGTGCAGTATATTTCTGTGCTGCTAGTAAGCACAGTCACACATCTTCCCTCTCTGTTCAGCAAAAAGCTTCACACCAAACACCTGCAAATAAGATCTGTGATTAGTACAGTCTGTAATAGGACGCAATATAGGAAGTGTACAGTAGAGGTCACTGCTAAAACTGGTAGCATGTTGAAGATGTGAAGATCATCTCCCCACATGATCCCACACGATCTTTACTTATGAGAATTCACATTTCAAACTTCATTCATATGAAAATCAATCAAGTAATCCTCACTCATAAGATTACTGCTTCTGAGGAATATTATGCTTCTGTTGTCAATGCTACTGTAAAATAGAGTTTTATAGTATGTATTGTTGACAGTATAGTTTTTTTACTGTATTGTTCTCCATAGAATTTTATAGGTTATTGTATAGTCTATGGCCTGTATTTATTGTACTTATTTATTGATTGCACTGTCACTTTGGAATGTGTAGCAGCATGATTCTTGGGGATTTACAAGCGTGTGCCAAATGAGAACTTTTACTTTATTTTGCATAGTTTATTGCAAATAGGTGTCAGAAAAGTAAATAATTTTTATACATAATATACATGTTATTCAACACAAGTGTTCTATCACCTTATGAATGTCAAGTATTCATCTAGAAAAAAAATCTGAGTCAATTGGAATTCATGTTGCATTTTAAGGTTTTCCTTTGACTCGCACTCGTCTATTTTATTCCTAATAATAAAGCCTACTGGACGAGCACTGACTTTAGTAATTAACTAATTACATTAGCTAACACTTAAGCAACATTCGAGCTGTTCCAATAGAGGGCAGTAAAGAGAAATAAAACTGTATATACAGTGTTGACTTTCAGTCTTACGCACACTATTTACAGAGTGGAAGCATTGAGAACACTTGACAAGATGGCTAAAATTATTGTCTCAAGTATAATTTTGATCAGTTTTAAAGGTAAGCATGATTACACCAAAATTATTCAATATAATAACTTTGTTCTAACTTCTTCTAACAAATATAAACATCATGTTTCTATGTAGCCGCAGTGATCTCTTCCCTCAACATCCAGCAAACACCACAACGTCTACTAATGAAACCTGAGCAGATTGAAGCGAAGCTTAAATGCCGTCATGGTGATACCAACTATTATTACATGTACTGGTATCAACAAAAGACAGTCAGTGACTCCATTGAGCTCATTGGAATGCTTCAGTATGGAACATCCACTCCTGAAGAAAAGTTTAAAGCACGATTTAACATTTCAGGACACGCCACAGGGGATGCATTTCTGCTCATATCCAGTATAACTACTGAGGACAGTGCAGTATATTTCTGTGCTGCTAGAAAGCACAGTCACACATCTTCCATCTCTGTTTAACAAAAAGCTTCACACCAAACACCTGCAAATAAGATCTGTTCTGTGATTAGCACATCTTTAAACGGCCGCAATATAAGAAGTGTACAGTAGAGGTCACTGCTAAAACTATGTGCTTGGAACTATTAATAGAGATAATATGTCATTAATACTAATGAGTTTGTATACTGTTTATTGTCTACTGTATAGTTTGCTTTTATAGTTTATAGTTTATAGTTTATATATCGTATAATTAATAGGTTATTTTTAGCCTACGCCCTGTTTTTTATTGTATTTATTAACTTTGGACTGTCTGTCACCGTGTTACTACACCTCTTGTTAGTCACTCTTTCATATTAAGTGTAATAGCATGATTCAGTGGGAACTATATTTGACTTGATTTGACTTGATTAGTTCACTTAGCTAACATTTAAGGAACATTCTAGTCATTCCAATAGAGGGCAGTAGAGATAAATGGAACTGTATAAAAAGCCTTGATTGGCACACTTATGCACCGTGTTTACAGAGTGGAAGATCACACTGAGCACTGAATCGGCCTTTCAAAATGAAGCATGCAATTATATTCATAACTAGATTCTTGACCCTTAAAACAATCTTACTGATGTTATTAACAGGTGAGATATTGTGCTCATTTCATTCTGAGATATATTTACCATGAAAGCAGGGATATATTCACGTCAAAATATCATATGCAGTATATTTGCACTTTCTTTTTTACTGTCTCTCAATAGCATCAGTTATGAGTAAAGATGTTTTCCATACTCCTTCTGATCTACTGCAAAATCTGAGGATGGTGCTGTGCCCCACTGCTCTCATAACGTATCAGGCTAAAACCATATACTTTGGTACAAAATGAACAGCTCTGGGGGTGAGATGAAATATCTTGGAAATGCTCTTCTGGAAACTCCAAACCCTGAGGATCCAAGGTTGAACCTGAACAGGGATAGTAGGTCTAAAGTATCACTGAGTATTCCCAGCCTATGTCAAGATGCTGTCTTCATGAAAAGTCATAAGCCAATATAATGAATATGGTGGTAACTTGAACATACATAATGAATATGTGTGAAAAAAGTCACAATGTGACACTTAATGAACCCAAAATGTCAAACTCTTTGGCCTGTAAGTGTAGGTGCCACCTGAAAACTTTTCAACAAGGGACAATGTTTTAGTGCAGGGATGTGTTGACATAATGTCTCACTGATGAATGACAAACCAGCACCAATGTCCAGGAAAACACTCACTTCTTGGTCCTTGATGAGTTTGTTTATTTGCGGTGTCCAGGCTGTGGTGTCCACTGAAGGGACTGTGATGTTGTTATGGGCCACTGACAGTTTAGCTGAAGACAGGTCCTCGCCCCAAACTACCATCCATTTCCCAAGCACTGATGTTTGATGAAGTGTAAATGCCATGAATGGGCTCACATTGGACAAGGAGAGTTATTTCTGTAGTACCGCCCACCTCTCTGCCAGGCTTGGTCCTCACCTGGGCTGACATTATCCTTCGAATGGTGTTTGTAGATGGGTTGAGAAGACACAAAGTCATCGTATGAAGCGTATCACCACTGAAGGCTGGAGTGATGATATGTTGATAGCAGGGAGATGCAATATAATGGTCGTCTCTGGCTCTCTCTAGGGAAGGTGACATCAGACGATAGGTGAAATGACTATCAGGAGATGGGGCAGCACAGCTTTTATGTCATTTGACAGACTATCCCAGTAACTGAATGCAGCACCTGACAATCTTGATGGAAGTACTTTGGCATACCCAAGGGCTCACAGAATACTTGAAAACGGCGAGCCCATTGAGAAAAGATTTCCCTGCCATCTCCAGTGAAATCTTGGGGTAAAACAGCTCAAAAATTGCACATGTGGGATTGTCACACTTTCCTCTGCCATATTTGAAAAGACCAATGTCAATGCCAGGCACTTATTGCAGCACCATACCAGTTCATTCCAGCAAAGTCTCCTACTGTTAAATGAACTGATGTGTCTGTCAGGTGGTCTCGCACTTTAACAGCTGTAGTGGGCAGGTTGGTGGACATGAAAAAGTCTCCTGTGCAGTACGTTCTCCTTTTATCTCCGTATTTTTTTTATTTTATTTGCATGTGCTGTGCAGTCTCAGGAATGAATTCTGAACCAAAGCAGTTCTATGCTGAAGTCTACCACAAGAGGTGACTGAGGGTTCAGGAGTTCTATTATAACTCTGCAATTTCAATAATGACAACCGATTTGAAATATCAAGGATATTTACCTTTTTATTGGGTCCAGAGTGAAAAACTTGGGAAAGTAGCAACTCCACTACATCCCCACACTCTTCTCCATACTTCAACTCTCCTCCCAGTAATTACACAATATTCTCTCTATGAGGAGACAACACGAAAATAAAGGTTCTTTATGAAATGTGTACAAATAAAATGCAATATAAAGATATCAATTATATAAAAATAGAAATCAGTTTCAGACTTGCATGTACATGTAAATAAACCAATGAAAAGGCTATATTTACATGCAATAAAAGTGAAGGATTACATTTCATTATGTGCACAGTGACATTCAAAGAGTGGGGTATCAGGAGAAGAGGTCCATAAGGAGGCAGCAGTGATACGCATAACATAAAGCAACAATCCCCTCCTGTGACACATCATGATGATTTTGCAGCTATACCGAGAGCCAGAGGATATACAATCGAAAGGCAGGCGGAGTCACTGATATTTGATCATTTAAGATAACATACAATAAGGTAAAAATATGAGTACAGCCTTGAAAGATCAGAGAACACTTGACAAGATGGCTAAAATTATTATCTTAAGTATAATTCTCATGAGTCATAAAGGTAAGCATGACTACCAAAATTACTATAATATAATAGCTTTTTTCTAACTTCTTCTACTGAATATACACATCACTTTTCTATGTCGCTGCAGTTATTTTTTCCCTCAACATCCAGCAATCACCAAAACATCTACTATTGACACCTGAGCAGAATGAAGCGAAGCTCAACTGCCGGCATGGTGATACCAGCTATCTCTACATGTACTGGTATCAACAAAAGGCAGTTGGTGGCTTAGTTGAGCTCATTGGAATGCTCCAGTATGAAAGATCCACTCCTGAAGAAAAGTTTAAAGCACGATTTAACATTTCAGGACACTCCACAGGGGATGGATTTCTGCTCATATCCAGTACAACTACTGAGGACAGTGCAGTATATTTCTGTGCTGCTAGTAAGCACAGCCACACACTTTCCCTCTCTGTTTAACAAAAAGCTTCACACCAAACACCTGCAAATAAGATCTGTTCTGTGATTAGTACAGTCTGTAATAGTAGGTAATATAGGAAGTATACAGTAGAGGTCACTGATAAAATTGGTAGCATGTTGAAGATGTGATGATCATTTCAGCTGATAAACATATCATAAATTGATATGTTCTTCAATTGTGAAAATTCACGTGAAATTCAATGAAATCTTTCTCAATCATTTTACATTATCTAGTGTGCTTAGGACTCCTAGCTCCACTGGAAGCTTCCCCGTGGTGCAATTAGCGAATTGATATGTCCTTCAAGATTGTTGATGTCAATCGAGTTCCGGGTCAGAGATGGAGGGTGGCACAGCAAGGAAATGAGGAGGCATCAATGCTCCAGTGCACTGGAAGGTTTTTGCAATTGAAACAGCCCTTAAAATGGCTGAATCCCTGCTCACTGCCCTGACTACAGAACGAGGGAGCTGGTTGAGACATGCCCTCTGTCACGTTCACAGTCACCGAAATTTTACTCATGCATACCTGTTTACAATTACACATTTCCAAGCCGTTTATTGTGTATCTGTTTTTTTCTTGTCTTCTTTTCTACCTGGTTTTTTGTTTGTTTTTTTTTTAGTGGTTTACACATCACCTGATCTTTCCCTGATTTTGATTAAAGCTTTGAAAATATCACACCTTGTGAATGAGACTGGTGTTTCATGCACGTTGAAATCTTCACTGTCATAAATTTAATAACTGCCCGCTGTAGAGATGGACTTTATCTCCACATTAAGAGAGAGGGTGTCACCTTCTAAAGTGTCGGACACTAATGTGGTTGTCAATCCTGCAGGGATGACGTATTTTTGTAGGCCACACCAGAAGTTAGCATCACCCTGGTTCCGTTGACAAAAAGCCAATAGGAATTTTCCATTGGCTTTTGGATTATTGCAGAAAATATGAGACCAACAAAGGTTTATAATTCTGTAGTAGATGAGTTTTCCTGTTCGGTGTGATGAGGTTTAATGTCCCTGAAAACCTCTGCAGTCCCATTTAGCCACTTGTTAGTAAACGTCTTTTTCAAGACACGTAAAAGCTTAACAAAATCACAAGTGGGGTATTACTGATGTATTTTATGTCATAGTATAAAACGTGAACATATCTTGAGATTGTGTTAACCTCAGACCTTATTTCAGGCATTTAACCAAAAAACTCATTCAAAAAAACCCAGTGACTTCAGGACGAATTTTTACACAGAAAAATTAAGTTGAGATCATGAGAAAACAACTTTTGGTATGTTGAGATCACGAGAAAACAAGAAATAAAACCTTATTAATGAAAACTTTTATTTTATTTTGCATTGTTTGTTGCAAATAGGTGTCACAAATGTGTAGATTTTTTTGGTACAATCTCCATCTCTTTCAAGACAAGTGTTTCAGCACCTAATGAGTGTCAAGTATTCATCTAGAAAAAAAACTGTAATTCAGGTTGCATTTTAAGGTTTTCATTTGACATGAACTCGTCTATTTTATTCCTAACAATAAAGCCTACTGGACGTGAATTGACTTTACTACTTGACTAATTACATTAGCTAAACTTAAGCAACATTCTAGTTTTTCCAATAGAGGGCAGTAAAGAGAACTGAAACTGTATAAACAGTGTTGATTGTCAGTCTTATTACATTTAAATGTCACACTATTTACAGAGTGGAACCTGGAGAACACTTGACAAGATGGCTAAAATTATTGTCTCATGTATAATTCTTATCAGTCTTAAAGGTAAGCATGATTACACCAAAATTACTCAATATAATGGTTACGTTTGAAATTCTGCTAATGAATATACACATCACTTTTCTTTATAGCAACAGTGTTATCTTCTCTCAACATCCAGCAATCACCAAAACATCTACTACTGACAACTGAGCAGAGTGAAGCGAAGCTCAGCTGCCGGCATGGTGATACCAGCTATCAATACATGTACTGGTATCAACAAAAGGCAGTCGGTGGCGCATTTGATCTCATTGGAATGCTCTTGTTTGAAAGATCCACTCCTGAAGAAAAGTTTAAAGCACGATTTAACATTTCAGGACACTCCACAGGGGATGCATTTCTGCTCATATCCAGTATAACTACTGAGGACAGTGCAGTATATTTTTGTGCTGCTAGTAAGCACAGCCACACACCTTCCCTCTCTGTTCAACAAAAAGCTTCACACCAAACACCTGCAAATAAGATCTGTTCTGTGATTAGTACACTCTGTAATAGTAGGTAATATAGGAAGTGTACAGTAGAGATTCACTGATAAAACTGGTAGCATATTGAAGATGTGACGATCATTTCAGCTGATAAACCCACATGTTCTTCAATTGTGAAAATTTACAATTCAGTGTAATCCCTCAATCACTTTATATTATTTAGTGTGCTTAGGACTATTAATAGAGTTAAAATGCCATTAATACTACTGAGTTTTTTATTGCGATTAGTGCTTACTGTATAGTTTGCTTACTCTACTGTTATATACTGTATATTATACAGTATATTAATATGTATATTAACAGTTAATGTATAGCCTATGGTCTGTTTTTATTGTATTTATTCACTTTGGATTGTCTGTCACTGTGTTACTATGCCTCTTGTTAGTCATATTAAGTGTAGTTGCAGGATTCTGGGAACTATATTTTGTTCAAAACAATATAGCCTACTGGCCATGATTTGTCTTGACTAGTTCCCTTAGCTAACATTTAAGTAACATTCTAGTCATTCCAATAGAGGGCAGTAGAGAGAAATGGAACTGTATAAACAGTGTTGATTGGCAGTCTTATGCACACTATTTACAGAGTGGAAGATCACATTGAGCACTGGATCACCTTTTCAAAATTATGCATGCAGTTATGCATATAATTAGATTCCTGATCCTTAAAACAATATTACTGATGTTATTACCAGGTGAGATATTGTATTAATTTCATTCTAAGATATACACCAATCAGCCATAACATTAAAACCACCTGCTTAATATTGTGTAGATCCCCATGTGCCACCAAAAAAAGTTTTGGCCCGCTGAGGCATGGGCTCCACAAGACCTCTGATGGTGTGCTGTGGTATCTGGCAGGAAAGACATTAGCAGCAGATCCTTTAAGTTCTATAAGTTGCAAGGTGATGCCTCCATGGATCAAATTTGTTTGTCCAGCACATCCCACAGATGCTCCATCGGATTGAGATCTGAGGAATTTGGAGGCCAAATCAACATTGGAACTCTTTGTCATGTCCCAATTTTTGCATTGCGGCAGGGTGCATTATCCTGCTGAAAGACTCCATTGCCAATAGGGAATACAGTTACCATGAAGAGGTGTACTTGTTCTGTAACAATGTTTAGGTAGGTGGTTCGTGTCAATGTAACATCCATATAAACGCTTGGACCCAAGGTTTCCCAGCAGAACATTGCACAGAGCCTCACACTGCCTCCACCGGCTTACCTTCTTTCCACAGTGCATCATGGTGAAATCTGTTCCCCAGGTAAGCAAAGCATATGCAGCTGGCAATCCACATGATGTAAAAGCGCATGTGATTCATCAGACCAGGCCACCTTCTTCCATAGCTCAATGGTCCTGTTCTGATGCTCATGTGCCCATTGTAGGAATTTTTGATGGTGGACAGGAGTCAGCATGGGCACTGACTGGTTTGTGGCTACTCAGCCCCATATGCAGCAAGCTGTGATGCACTGTGTTGACACCTTTCTATCATAACCAGCATCAACTTTTTCAGCAATTTATGTTACAGTAGCTCTTCCATAGGATTGGACCAGGCAGGCTAGCCTTTGCTCTTCATGAGCTTGGGCACCCACGACCCTGTCACTGCTTCACCAGTTGTTCTTCCTTGGACTACTTTTGATAGGTACTAATCAATGAATACAATAAATATACTGTACATGCAAGTTAGCTGATGAATAGTCTATATTTACATGCAATAAAAAGAAGGATTAAGTTTCATTATGTGCTCAGTGACATCCAAATATTGGGGTATCAGAAGAAGAGGTCCATAAGGAGGCAGCAGTGATACATATAACATAAAGCAGCACATGACTTCATCCAGATTTCTCTACAGCACAGTACTCAGATCAACTTAGTAGTGTCAATATGCCACTACGCATCATGATGCTTAGAAATTCAGCAACATATTTTCTATTACATTGGTTTATAGGTGAGTGAAATGTACTATACCATATTTCTTTGAAATCTTATTATTATTATTAATGACTGTTTCTAATAGTTTTTTCTCCCTAATATCCCTCTAGGAAGCTGCATGTGTTTATCTGTTTCACAGTTCCCTACTGTCATATTCCTGCAACCTGGTGAATCAATAATGATCACATGCAGCCACCATGACAAAAATTATGACAAAATATACTGGTATCAGCAGGTTAACCAGCAAAATCTTGAGCTTATCGGGTTTCTCAACTTCAAGAATCCCCAAATAGACAAGAAGGGGTTCAACATTTCAGGAGACGCAGAGAAGGAAGGCTATCTCACGGCACAGTCTGTGACAGCAGACTACAGCGCTCTGTATTTCTGTGCTGTGAGTGCCACAGTGCTATATACACACTAAACCATGCACTGAAATCCCCTGAGTCATGTGACACATTAGTGCATCACATCATGATGCATTTGCACCTGTACTAAGAGCCAGAGGATATACATTCAAAAGCCAGGCGGAGTCACTGATATTTTCTCATTTAAGATAACATACAAGTTAAAAATATGAGTACAGCCTGGAAAGACTAGAGAACACTTGACAAGATGGCTAAAATTATTGTCTCATGTATAATTCTTATCAGTCTTAAAGGTAAGCATGATTACCAAAATTGCTCAATATAATAGCTAGGTTTTAACTTCTTATAATGAATATACACATCACTTTTCTTTATAGCAACAGCGATATCTTCTCTCAACATCCAGCAATCACCAAAACATCTACTATTGACGCCTGAGCAGAATGAAGCGAAGCTCAAATGCCGGCATGGTGATACCAACTATCAATACATGTACTGGTATCAACAAAAGGCAGTCGGTGGCTCATTTGAGCTCATTGGAATACTCGTGTATGGAAGATCCACTCCTGAGGAAAAGTTTAAAGCACGATTCAACATTTCAGGACAGTCCACAGGGGATGCATTTCTGCTCATATCCAGTATAACTACTGAGGACAGTGCAGTATATTTCTGTGCTGCTAGTAAGCACAGCCACACACCTTCCCTCTCTGTTTAACAAAAAGCTTCACACCAAACACCTGCAAATAAGATCTGTTCTGTGATTAGTACAGTCTGTAAAAGGACACAATATAGGAAGTGTACAGTAGAGAACACTGCTAAAACTGGTAGCATGTTGAAGATTTAAAGGTCATTTCAGTTATAACAGCCACACGATCTTCATTTGTTAAAATTCACATAAATTTCAGTTAAATCATTCTCACTCAAACATCACTTTACATTATCTAGTGTGCTTAGGACTTAATAGAGTTAATATGCCATTAATACTACTGAGTTTGTATTGTGTTTAGTGCTGACTGTATGGCTTGCTTAGTCTACTGTTATATATTATATCGTTTAATTGTTATTGTATAGACTATGGCTTGTATTTATTTTATTTACTGACTTTGGTCTGTGTTACTACATCTCTTGTTAGTCACTCTTTCATATTAAGTGTAGCAGCAGGGTTCAGAGGAACTATATTTTGTTCCTAACAATATAGCCTACTGGACTTGATTTGTCTTGACTAGTTCCCTTAGCCAACATTTAAGCAACTTTCTAGTCATTCCAATAGAGGGCAGTAAAGTGAAGTGAAACTGCATAAACAGTGTTGATTGTCAGTCTTTTGCACACTACTTAATAGAGTGGAAGAACACATTGAGCACTAGATCACCTTTTCAGAATGTTGCATGTAACTATGCTTATAATTAGGTTGGTGATACTTCAACCATTGTTACTGATGTTACTAACAGGTGAGATATTGTGCTTTTATTTAACAAGGAAACATATGTTCACTTCAAAGAACATATAACTACTTTGCACTACAGTTTTTTACAAACTTTTTTACTGTCTCTCTCTCTCAATAGCATCAGTTCTGAGTAAAGGTGTTTTCCAGACTCCACCAGATCTACTGAAGACTCTAGAGGATACCGCTGTGCTCCACTGCTTTCATAATGTATCAGGCTATAACCGTATACTTTGGTACAAGATGAGCAGCTCTGGGAGTGAGATGAAATATCTTGGGAATCTTTTCCTGGAAACTCCAAACCCTGAGGAGTCAAGGTTTACCTTGAGTGGAGATGGAAGGTCTAAAGGATCACTGAGTATTCCCACCCTCTCTCTACAAGACCGAGCAGTTTATTTCTGTGCAGCATATTTACACAGTGTTTCCCCTCTGCTGTAACCACAGTGCAAAAACTCCACCTCATACTCCACCTCAAAAGAGAAGGCATTTAATGATGAACATGAGATGGGGGTGGTGATTTGGGTGGGTCATTGTACCGACTCCTGTTACTCCTGTTTTATTTAATTAGGCTTTCTTTTAACATATACTCTATCATTTTTTTCCCCCAACTTAATTTTAATAACTCTAGATTCTACACCTTATTTTCGCAAACAAATATTAGTTTATGACACAGGATGGCGCATTATGTACTGATTGTTCATTTTGTGCTGCTCTGGTTCACAGGTAATTATTTACAAATTTTCCAGAGTATGCAGTAATGCACATAAAGACTTTTTAAAAATCTTGCAGGAAGGTTCAGATCACATTCACAATATATGTACTGTATATTCTTTTTAACATAACATGTTATTCATTTTGTTCTTCTCTTCAGATCGTTCATTAAGCAGCAAAATCATTCAGACTACTGATGTGATCGAGAATTCAGGAAATAATGTGAACCTCAGTTGCACTCATACTTACAAGGACTTTTTTTACCTTTTCTGGTACCAACAAACAAGACAAGACACATCACTGAAGCTTACTGGATATCTCTACACAACAACCTTCAATAAGGAGACGGACTATGAGAAGCGCTTTCATATTTACGGAGATGCAAAAAGTGAAGGGATCCTGCAGATCTCCAACCTTAATTCACATGATAGTGCAGTGTATTTCTGTGCTGTTAGAGAAAGCACAGTGTCACGGTTATCTGCTATGTACTTCAAAAACTCCCTGTATTATAGTTATGTATGCTATCTGCACATCTCCAGCTGCTTCTGCTACAGAACGAAAAAGCAACAACTGATCTTACTCTATACATAGTGTTCCATGAATGTATTACACTATGTTTAATATTACATTTAATTTGACATTTTCTGATATAATGGGAGTTTGCATGTTATCCCCGTGCTGCGGGGGTTTCCTCTGGGTACTCCGGTTTCCTCCCCCAGTCCAAAGACATGCATGGTAGGCTGATTGGCATGTCCAAACTGTCCATAGTGTATGAATGAGTGTGTGAATGTGTATGTGAGTGTGCCCTGTGATGGATTGGCACCCTGCCCAGGGTGTACCCCGCCTTGTCCCCGATGCTCCCTGGGATAGGCTCCAGGTTTCCCCGTGACCCTGAAGAAGGATAAGCTGTATAGAAGATGGATGGATGGATTTTCTGATATAATGTGTGTGAACTAGAGGTGCTTCATGTGACAAATGTATCATATTGCAATACATAAAGACATATCACATAATTTCATAATTTATATCACAGCTGCATCCCGTGAAAACAGCTTCTCATTGTGCAGACTTGCTTCTTGCATTTCTGGCACATTCCTATGTTCTAGCTGTATGTTTGTATCTTGCTTATTATAATAATGTTTTCATAAGCTAGAGATAATGATATGATAGTATCTCTTGCCTTCCTAGTCTAGGCTGGTGGCTTAGTGATTCCACAATTGTGGTAGCATTTGTGTTATGTTTGCAAATATGTATGTAAAAGAAAGGCAAAACACATTTTAAACAAATTTAAATTTTCTTTCACAACAACCTATGTGCATGTTTCAGTAATACAAGTTGAAACATTAATAAACCTATCGAATCCTAAGCACTTTTTGACAAAAGAATTTTTGCCTGTCCCATTCCACTATAACTACACTTTACCTTGGAACATAATCATTAAAGTATTTTAGTTCATGTGTGAATTCATTTAATATCTCATGTCTGAAACATCCTTTTCCATGAGTCATACGTGCATCCTCAATCCATCAGCAGGGATGCTAATTAACCACACATTGTGTATTTGCTTAATCTATCTTAACTCAACTCTGTTACTCATTTAATAGCAAAATTCCAAGAAACCTTATAAGATATAACCTTATAAGTTATTGTTGCCAGAAATGGGTTAGCACATTTAATAATAGATAAATGCTTGTTTTCACATATTTAATGTTGAAAAATATATTTTAAATAATAAATAAATACATTTCATTTTTGATTTATGTGTAAACGTCACCCATTCAACCATTTGCCCAGGCTTTACTTTTGATATACCTGCTGTTAACATTATGTTAATAATGAGTCTTTATTGGTCACATATACATATACACAGTGAAAGTCTTTTCTTCACATACCCCAGCATGTCAAGAAACTGGGGTCAGAGCGCAGGGTCAGCCATGATACAGTGCCCCTAGAGCAGATAGGGTTAAGGGCCTTGCTCAGGGGCCCAACAGTGGCAGCTTTGTAGTGCTGGGGCTTCAACCCCTGACCTTCCAATCAGTAACCCAGAGCCTTAACCGCCAAGCCACCACTGCCCCCATGTTAGCTCTTTGTTCTGCTAATTCCTGTGAATAACCTATTAATTGCTTCTCGGTTCTCCTGATATTTTATTGTGACATCCTGTTGAGTGAGTAAGGAATAAGAACTAAGGAGGCAGGCTTAAGAGAGGGTAGTGCTGAATGATGTTGTTATACATGTCAAGCTCAGACTTTTTTCCACCTGGTTAATACTAAAGCAAAAAATAAAAATTCTCAACTGAAGTCACTGATAAATACCCAAGCACAGAGTCACACTGCTCAACATCGTCTGGTTTAAAAAATCTCACTACAAAACAAGAGCATATAAATAATCTTCTCATTAAGTACACACAGGTGTAAACACTCACTTGTTACCTGTTTGTTCTTAACCACTCCTCCTCCCATAATAACCAGTGCTTGACCATGCCCCCTCTGTCAAATGTATGCAATTGTTTCAGGTTATTTTCTTAATTAGTTCATCTAGTTTGTTTGTAAGGTTTTTGCTGTATAATTGCTTAGCTTAGTTTGGTGGTTTTCTGCTAATCTTAGCTTACTTTGGTGCAATTCCCTGCTATTAAATTAATAAAGTGCTTTAAAATAAATACCTGACTAATACATCTTAATTAAAACTCCAGCTTTTATCTTTAGAATTGAGATTTGCTTTACTATTTGCTGCTATCAATGCAAGCTTGGTTAAAGTATTTGTCTATGTTGTTACAAAGAATTTCACTTTAGGTATAAAAATAAGATCAATATGCTACTAAGTTTAATTGACTATTTAAACTAGAATGCACACTATTTTTGAGACAGAGAAGGTGAGAGAGTATTAGAATTACGCCTGAATAACATTGCCAGAGCAAGTGAAATGTTTATTTGCATTGTGTGCCAACAGGGGGTGATAGAATTCAAGAGGTTTTGGTCAGATCATGAAGTTTTTGAGAGAAAACTAGTTTGTCCTTCTCCTTCTGCTTCCTACAGCTTCTGTCAATCTGTCGCATTCTGAACAGAAAAAGGATGTTTGATTTGCTTTATGGACTCTTCATTCTACTCAAGCTCTTATCCAGTATGGTACCAAGACTTTCAAAACATGTTATGTAGTATTTTACCTAGCTCTTAATAATGTTGCATATGTTTTTGTATTTTTATTTACCTACAGATTTGTCAGAATGTGTGCGGTTTGAGCAGCCATCAGACCTCATAGCAAATCTCACAGATAATGTAAAAATCTCCTGTAAACATGATGACAAGAATTTATATGTCATGTTATGGTATCAGCAAAGGAGAGAGAGCACAACTATGGCTTTGATCAGTTATAACTATGACACAGCAACACCAAACTATGAGGCTGGATATACAACGCGGTTCGAACATAACAGGATTGACACTGTAACTGGAGATCTCACCATCTCTAATCTCAACTTGTCCGATTCTGCTGTGTATTACTGCGCTGCCAGAATGCACAGTGCTTCTGTCTCATCACCTGCCTGACTTAAAACCCAAGCAAACAGGAAATTCATGCAGCAGCACTGCAGCTCAGTACTACACATCACATGGTTCAGGTGAATTGAGTCAGAGGCACATCAGCAAGTCTCTTCTGAACCAATTCAAGATCAACATGACTGGAACTCTCATATACACACTGTTCTTCATTTTACTGAAAGGTATGCAACTCTAAATTACTAACAAGATATTAAATTACATTTAAGATATCTGGTTAATCCCATAATCTTCCTGTGTCTCTTTTAGGTTCCAGTAAGGGCGTATTAATCACTCAGTGGCCTAAATATATATCCAGTTTTAAAAGCACCTCAGTGGACATGCACTGTTACCAGAATGACACAGACTATCAGTACACTTACTGGTACAGACAAATCGAAGGCAAAGAGCCAGTACTTATAGCCACATATATAGCTCGTAGTCCCAGCTATGAGACAGGTTTTGGAAAAGGTTTCAAGGTTTGGGGATCAGAGACAAAGAAGTGGTCCCTGACAGTGGATGTTGAAGAGGACAGTGATGCAGTTTATCTGTGTGCTGCAAATTTCCACAGTGAACAAATACTGTTAATCTGTGGGACAAAAACATACTGGAAGGCTGCCAGTGCTCACAGCTGGCTCAACCCCATGAATGTTCATTTCAGTGCAGTATTACTGAGTGTTGATTACTGATGTTTGTCTCTTGGGAAATGAAATCAAATTTGATCTCACATGATAGAATTTTAACAATTGACAAATCTGCTTAAATAGAATAGGAAAAAAGAATTAATAATTATTTTCTCCTTACATTTTGGTTGCTAATGACCAAATGAGAGCAAAATAGAACTTTTCGTCCTTGGCACAATGTCCTACTGTTCATTTGGCAGAAAGTCAACACTGTTCATCATCAGAACACTATCCCCATAGTGAAGCATGATGTTGGTAGAATCATGCTTTTCATCAGCAGAAACTGGGAAACTTGCCAAAGTTGAGGGCAGGATGGATAGAGCCAAAGACAGGGCAATCCAAAAAGAAAATCTGTTCTACTTTGCAAGAGACCTGAGACTGGGATGGATGTTCATTTACCAACAGGACAACAACCTTAAGAACACTGGCAAAGCTACACTGGAGTTGTTCAAAACTAAGAACTTGTTGAAATTAACTAGTTAAAGCCCACACCTTAAGCCATTTGAGAATCTTTGGCAAGAATGGAAAACTGTTAACCAATGGTCTTTGTCCAATCTGACAGAAACATTGACATGGTAATTTGTGTAGCACTGGTACAAATGTATCATGTGGAAGCCTTTAGTTTGTGGTTAGCTTGAACTTCAACACCACATAAAAGTGTATTATGTCAGACAAAGAAAATAACAGTGACCAATTTCTACATAAAGTTGAAAAGAAATTGAAATAAGCAGCTGTCATCCAATTAATCATCCCCAAACCATTTAAACCACAATCATTCATGAGTGTTTTGCCAATAGGGGGAGATGTCTACAGCTGTAAAGGTCCCAAAAATCATTACGCTCTTTCAGCATTTGCTCACTCTGATGCTCAGTCATTCTAAATCTCTCTGTTTCTAACTTTATAAAGGCCTTTTGTATGTGAATGACTCTCGCACTCAAGACCTACAAGAGAAGAATGTATGCAAATGTTTCTAAGTTGTGCCTGTTCTTGTATTTGTTTACAGGTAATAAACTTTTAAAAGATGGTATTATAACTCATTTAAAATACTATGTTATTTCCTGTGTTTATTTTGGAATAATCCTGATTTTCTTTCAAATTGACCTTTTTTTCCTTCTACAGGGAGGACAAACTGTGCTAATATTCAACAAAGTTCTTCACTCCTAGTGAAGGAAACACAGAATGTAACGATACAGTGCAGCCATGAAAACAATAACTTATATGTTATGTTATGGTATCAGCAAAAGACTAACGGTGGAATGGCGTTGATTGGATATAGCTATGGTATGACTGAGCCAAAGAACGAGGAAGATTTTAAAGATCGGTTCGAACAGAGCAGACAGAGCATAATGGCAGGAAAACTTACCATCTCTAAAGTACTTCAGTCAGACTCTGCTGTTTATTACTGTGCAGCACGTGAACACAGTGCTACAGATTCATATCATCTCTTTACTAAAACCCCCAAACACACAGAAGTACAAACACAGCCTCTGCAGTAAAGTAAGCATTTGTCTGTCTGACTTGTTATCTTTTGAAATTATACTATTATTTGGTGCTTCCTGTAAAAATACAGAAACAGTCAGCTGTATTTTACATGATTCAATAATAATCCTGTTGGTACCTTTTCCATGGTTTAAATCCTGGTATTGCCAGCTTTGGTATCACCAGTACAAAGACAGCACAAAAAAAAAAAAAAAAAAAAAATCAGCTTTGGCAAATTCCATGAAACAGCATCTTATGGGTATGGATTTACTGAGTTGTTTGAACCGACCTGATAGGATGTGTTTTCTGACTGACTGACAAATTGTGCAATTGGGCTTTGTCAGTAAATATGTACTTCCAAATCACCTACAGTATATGGTGGTGTACTTAAAAAATGGCAGTGATTGTATCTACATGGTGTAACTACAGTCTAGTCTGTTTTACTGATTGGACCTATTAAAAGGACAAACATGCATAAATAAAGCGAGTAACAGCACACACGCAAATTCAAATTTGTATGCTTACAAACATGTGCTCTTTATTTAAGAGCTTCAGTTTACTTCACTGTATAATTTATAGCTTGAACAATTTGATGGTATGTTAAATGATGCAGAAAGAAAAGGGCTGAAAACATTCTTTGCATTAGGAGCCAGTAGGGGGTGATATAACAGTTGTTTTGTTGTTGTTGTTGAGGCTATAAGATTGTCCGTGGCAAGACAACTGGTGTTTCTGCTTTATATAGCTCCTTTGCAATAATCGGTCTCGTCAAAAAGATGTGGATTTGGGCTTACTGGCTCTGCATTCTTCTCACTCTGTTATCCAGTATGATATCGATTTGACTTTCATAAAAATCTGTATAGTCTTACTTTACTTTGCTCTTATTATTATCATGTATCTTTTACTTACCTCTACATATTTTTTCCCCTACAGGTCTCTCAGACTGTGTCCAGTTTGAGCAACCATCAGATCTGATAGTAAATCTCAAGGATAATGTTAAAATCTCCTGTAAACATAATGACAAGAATTTAGATGTCATGTTATGGTATCATAAATGGAGAGAGAGCACAACTATGGCTTTGATCGGCTATAGTTATGCCACAGTTCCACCAAACAATGAACCTGGATACCCAGATACAAGGTTCACACAGACCAGGATTGACACTGTAACTGGAGATCTCACCATCTCTAATCTCAACTTGTCAGATTCTGCTGTGTATTACTGCGGTGCCAGATTACACAGTGCTTCCGTTTCATCACCTGCCTGACTTAAAACCCAAGCATACAGGAAATTCATGCAGCAGCACTGCAGCTTGCATCACGTGGTTTGTACAAATATTGTAAAAAGTAAAGGTGAACTGAGTTAGAGACGCATCAGCTGAACCAAGTCAAGATCAGCATGACTGGAACTCTCTTATACATACTTTTGTTCATTTTAATGAAAGGTATGACTTTTAAGATATTAAATCAAATATAAGTGTAAGGCTACAGATATTTAATCCTTTAACCTTCCATTGTCTCTTTTAGGTTCCTGTATGGGTGTATTGATCACTCAGTGGCCTAAATATATATCCAGTTTTAAAAGCACCTCAGTGGACATGCACTGTTATCAGAATGACACAGACTATGACTACACTTACTGGTACAGACAAATCGAAGGCAAAGAGCCAGTACTTATAGCTAGATATGTAGCTGGCAGTCCCATCCAGGAGAAGGGTTTTGAAAATGGCTTCAAAGCCTGGGGAACAAAGAAGAAGTGGTCCCTGACAGTGGATGTTGAAGAGGACAGTGATGCAGTTTATCTGTGTGCTGCGAGTTTCCACAGTGCACAAATACTGTTAATCTGTGGGACAAAAACATACTGGAAGGCCGCCAGTGCTCACAGCTGACTCAACCCCACGAATGTTCATTTCAGCGCAGTAGTGCTGAATTCTCAACAGGAAATCAAAATCTGTAAGAATCTGTGCAAGTTAACTTTTCTTATTTTTGATATAAAATCAATAATTAAATGAAATTCTGCTTCAGTTTAAATTGAAATGCTGACGAATATACACTAACCATTTTATATATATAAAAAAAAAAAAAAAATTAAAAACGGTACACCTGCACATTCATGCAATTATCCAATCAGACAACCATGTGGCAGCAGTTCAATGGATAAATTCATGCAGATACAGGTCAAGAGCTACAGTTCTTGATGTCAGAAACGGGGGAAAGGTGATTTCAGTGACTCTGAAAGTGGTGTGGTGCTGGTGCAAGACAGGATAGTTTGAGTGTTTTTTTTTTTTTATTCTAAATGTAACTATAAACCGTTAAAAGTATGACTTGAAGTTCATGGCCAAGAAGGGAAGGGATACAGTATGTGTATTCAATTGTCATGATATATCAGAGAAGGAACTCTGGACTACAGTTCCCAGCAGCCAAAACACCACACAATCATGTCACATGATCACCTGCACCTGAACTTCATTCAGCTACACTGTAAAACCAGATAGTTCATTTAATTAAAAAAATTTGAGGGAACTAATTACCTCAATTTTTACATTGACAAATCAATTTCTTTGAGCCAAATACACTTAAATATAACAAACTCAAACTTTGTAATTTAATTGTATTTGTCTTAAATAAATTGATTTATCAACTTAAAATTTTGAGGTAATTAGTTTCCTCAAATTTTTTTGAGTTAAATGAACTTATCCGGTTTTACAGTGCACAGTTTACACTACACTGGTTGTCTTATGTTTGTCTTTCTTTGCCGTTGCTTCTGTTGCTGTGTTTATGGTCTTTGGTTTATGTTTATTCTTAGCCTTGGTGTTTTTCCACAAGGTCACAGTGTATTTTTGTGTTTTGTTTAGGTCTTTATTAAAACTACATCAGTACTGTTACTCTACTTAGTCAGAGTAATTGAACAGTGGCCAATTTCCACATAAACTACAAAATAATCTTCTTATATCTGCAACTAATCCACCTCCCTAAAATGATTTCAAACACAACAATGCCTGAGTGTTTTGCCAGTAGGGGGAGATGTCTCCAGTAGATCAGTAGTGCTGTACAGGTCCCAAAAAGTTA